>NC_080046.1:33332451-33602575 GCF_012489685.1 Lotus japonicus | reverse complement strand
GATCAGATTATCTGAGTTGGAGGCTCAGAATGTGAAGTGCCTTCTGTCTGTTAATGAAGAGCAGTGGGTATGGATAGACGGTTAGGGCATGCCAGTATGAGAAAGATTTCTCTGCTGAGCAAGCTAAACCTTGTCAGGGGCTTACCCAATCTGAAGTTCGCTTCAGACGCTCTTTGTGAAGCATGTCAGAAAGGCAAATTCACAAAAGTCCCTTTCAAGGCAAGAATGTTGTCTCAACCTCAAGGCCGTTGGAACTTCTGCATATGACCTTTTTGGACCAGTGAAAACTGAGTCTATAGGTGGCAAGAGATATGGGATGGTTATCGTTGATGACTATAGCCGCTGGACATGGGTAAAGTTTCTAACCCGCAGGATGAGTCTCATGCTGTGTTCTCTACCTTCATTGCTCAAGTGCAAAACGAGAAGGCTTGTAGGATTGTGTGTGTCAGAAGTGACCATGGTGGAGAGTTTGAGAATGACAAGTTTGAGAGTCTGTTTGATTCCTATGGAATTGCACATGATTTCTCTTGTCCCAGAACTCCTCAACAAAATGGTGTTGTTGAGAGGAAGAACAGAACTCTTCAGGAGATGGCTAGAACCATGCTCCAAGAAACTGGCATGGCTAAGCACTTTTGGGCAGAGGCAGTAAATACAGCATGTTACATTCAGAACAAAATCTCTGTGAGACCAATTCTGAATAAGACTCCTTATGAATTGTGGAAGAACATAAAACCCAACATTTCTTATTTTCATCCTTTTGGCTGTGTTTGTTATGTTCTCAATACTAAGGATAGATTGCATAAATTTGATGCTAAGTCTTCTAAGTGTCTATTACTCGGTTACTCTGAGAGATCTAAAGGTTTTAGATTTTATAATACTGATGCTAAGACTATTGAAGAATCTATTCATGTTAGATTTGACGATAAGCTTGACTCTGACCAGTCAAAGCTAGTTGAAAAGTTTGCAGATTTAAGCATTAATGTTTCTGACAAAGGCAAAGCTCCAGAGGAAGATGAGCCAGAGGAAGATGAACCAGAGGAAGAAGCTGGTCCCTCTAACTCACAAACTCTGAAGAAGAGCAGAATCACTGCAGCTCACCCTAAGGAATTGATTCTGGGCAACAAAGACGAACCAGTCAGAACCAGATCTGCCTTCAGACCCTCTGAAGAGACCTTGCTCAGTCTGAAAGGATTGGTGTCCTTAATTGAACCCAAGTCCATAGATGAAGCTCTTCAGGACAAGGATTGGATTCTGGCCATGGAAGAAGAACTGAATCAATTTTCCAAGAACGATGTTTGGAGCTTAGTGAAGAAGCCTGAGAGTGTCCATGTTATTGGAACGAAGTGGGTATTCAGAAACAAGCTGAATGAGAAAGGAGATGTAGTCAGAAACAAGGCAAGGCTAGTTGCTCAAGGCTACAGCCAGCAGGAAGGAATAGACTACACTGAAACATTTGCTCCAGTAGCAAGACTGGAGGCAATCAGACTGTTGATCTCTTTCTCAGTAAATCACAACATAGTTCTACATCAGATGGACGTAAAGAGTGCCTTCCTAAATGGTTATATCTCAGAGGAAGTCTATGTTCATCAACCCCCAGGTTTTGAAGATGAGAAGAAACCAGACCATGTGTTCAAATTGAAGAAATCACTCTACGGTCTGAAGCAAGCTCCCAGAGCATGGTATGAGAGACTTAGCTCATTCCTTCTGGAGAATGAGTTTGTAAGGGGTAAAGTAGATACAACTCTTTTTTGCAAGACTTATAAAGATGATATCTTAATTGTGCAAATTTATGTTGATGATATTATATTTGGTTCTGCTAATCAATCTCTATGCAAAGAATTTTCTGAGATGATGCAGGCTGAATTTGAGATGAGTATGATGGGAGAATTAAAGTACTTTCTGGGAATACAAGTTGATCAAACACCAGAAGGAACATATATCCATCAGAGCAAGTACACTAAAGAACTTCTGAAGAAGTTCAATATGCTGGAATCTACAGTGGCCAAGACTCCAATGCATCCTACATGCATTCTGGAGAAAGAAGATAAAAGTGGTAAAGTATGTCAGAAGCTCTATCGTGGCATGATAGGTTCACTTCTATACTTAACTGCATCTAGGCCAGACATATTATTTAGTGTTCACTTATGTGCTCGTTTCCAATCAGATCCAAGGGAAACCCACTTAACTGCTGTTAAGAGGATCCTAAGGTATCTGAAAGGCACCACTAACCTTGGCTTGATGTATAAGAAAACATCAGAGTATAAGCTTTCAGGTTACTGTGATGCTAATTATGCTGGAGATAGAACAGAGAGAAAAAGTACTTCTGGAAATTGTCAATTTCTGGGAAGCAATCTAGTCTCATGGGCAAGCAAGAGGCAATCAACCATTGCACTATCAACTGCAGAGGCAGAATATATCTCAGCAGCAATATGCAGCACTCAGATGCTCTGGATGAAACATCAGCTGGAGGATTATCAGATCCTTGAGAGCAATATCCCAATCTATTGTGATAACACTGCTGCAATCTCATTGAGTAAGAATCCTATCTTGCATTCAAGGGCAAAGCACATTGAGGTAAAGTATCACTTTATTAGAGATTATGTACAGAAGGGCGTACTTCTTCTGAAGTTTGTTGATACTGACCATCAATGGGCAGATATCTTTACAAAGCCCTTAGCAGAGGATAGATTTAATTTTATTCTGAAAAATCTAAACATGGACTTTTGTCCAGAGTGAAGATGGATCAGAACCTCTGACTACGATACTTCTTGATCAGAAGATGTCTAGTCCAGAAGGTAACTCAATCAGAGTGTATGTACCCACTGGTACTGACTCTGAAGCTGAGACAACAACACGTGTGTCAGTATTTCTGATGCATAGTTCCTTGTGCCCGTGTGACAGTCTGTTATGATTGCGTGTAGATGTGCTTCTCTCCTGTGTGTGATTGTGTATTTACTGTTACTATCTATCTTTAATTTTCAACCGTTGATCTTAAAGTGCTTTTTGAATCAACAACGGTTATTTGTTAAAACCCACTATACACACACGATCTCTTTCACTTCCGGTTTTTACTCTCGCTCTCTCTGCTTTTCAAAAACCTCTTTTCTCGATTTCTCTCTCGATCTCTCTTCATCTTCCAACCTTCATCTTCTACCTCAAACCTTCAATCGCTTCAAAAATGGTGAGACAAACCAGAAGATCTACTGCAGATGCACCCCAGTTCCCTCACATGGTAGTTGGTCTAGCAACGGGTCAAAGGGGCCCTGAGAATCCGACACCAGATCAAGGTCAAGCTCAAGAGCAGATTCTTCCAATTGCAGAACGGGGCTGTGCCGTTCACTGTGTATATGCTCCTGAGGAACTCCAAGTCCTGGCAGAATGGAGATTCGACCTCGACAACCTGGCTACAAATGGGTATGATCTTCGTCCTGAAGTCCAAGCTCAAGGTTGGGGAAATTACTTCAACAGACTTCGAGGACCCGTGTATGATAGATTAGTCAAGGAATTCTGGAAGCACGCCGACTGCGATGATACTCAGGTAGTATCTCACATTCTCGGAAGAAAGATCATCATCACAGAGAAGTCTTTCGTGAATTTGCTGGGTGCAGACACTGCTTATGGGTATCGTTTCCAACTCACGGAATCGAAGCTGAAACCCAGCACCAAGGATACAATCAACCAGGCCCTGTATACCACTTACAAACCGGGCAAGACGAGTTACAAGGTGATGGACCTTCATCCCAAGCTCAGGATCTGGCACAAAATTTTGCTACACTGCATAAACCAGAGACCAAAGGGCAGTTCTCCAGACTACATCAACTTCAACCAGAAGGTGATGTTGTTCTTCATCCAAGACCAGAAGAAGATCTGCCTTCCCTACTTCCTGTTCTCCTACTTGAAGGAATGCATCCGGAAGTCTCGCACCACTGCCTCCATCAAGTCAGCAATCAAATATATCCCCTTTGGGAGACTGCTCTCAGACTTTCTCATTGAAAGCAACCTGGTGCAAGATCTGGTCAATGCTGGATGTGTAGAGGATCTGAGCACCATGGTCAGTGATGTCTTCACTGCAAATTCTCTGAAGAAGATGGGTTTGGTCCAGAAGAAGATTGCTCCTGCTCGTGAAGACACATCTTCTGAGATCAGAAGCAGAAGGATGCCTCTGAATGACTATCCTCTGTGGACTCAGGCAGACAATCCTGACGCCATTAGGTGCTATGTTGATGACCTAAGGGCTCAAGGATTCGAAATTGATCTTGATGATTTCGTCAGCAGACTGCCGCCAGCTCCAGAGTTTCCTTCTCCTCCCAAGAAGAAAGCTCAGAGGAAGATGATACTGGACGAATCTTCTGAGGAATCCGATGTCCCTCTGGTCAAGAAGAAGAAGAGAAAGCCTGATGATGGTGATGATAGTGATAATGAGGATGGTCCTCCTAAGAAGAAGAAGAAGCAGGTCAGAATCGTGGTGAAGCCTACTCGGGTGGAACCAGCTGCTGAAGTGGTCAGAAGGACTGAACCTCCTGCCAGAGTGACTAGATCATCAGCACATTCAAGTAAGCCTGCACTTGCTTCTGATGATGATTTGAATTTATTTGATGCACTCCCTATATCTGCCATGCTCAAACACTCCTCAAATCCCCTCACTCCTATTCCTGAATCCCAACCAGCTGCACAAACCTCCTCTCCACCACATTCCCCAAGATCTTCATTCTTTCAACCTTCCCCTATTGAAGCACCTCTCTGGAATTTGCTTCAGAACCAACCCTCTAGGTCAGAAGAGCCTACCTCTCTCATTACCATTCCATACAACCCACTTGAACAACCAGAGCCTACCCACACACAACCTGGACCCAGAACTTCTGATCACTCTGTCCCAAGAGCATCAGAACGTCTGGCTCCCAAAACTACTGATACAGACTCTTCCACAGCCTATACACCTGTATCCTTCCCAACCCATGTTGCTGATTCTTCTCCCTCCAATAACTCTGAATCCATTAGAAAATTCATGGAGGTCAGAAAAGAAAAGGTGTCTACCTTAGAGGAATATTACCTCACTTGTCCAAGCCCTAGGAGATATCCTGGCCCTAGACCTGAACGTCTAGTTGACCCAGATGAACCTATCTTGGCCAATCCTTTACAAGAGGCAGACCCTTTGGCTCAACAAGCTCACCCTGCCCCTGACCAACAAGAGCCTATTCAACCAGAACCTGAACCCGAACAATCAGTGTCTAACCAATCCTCGGTTAGATCACCCCATCCTCTGGTTGAAACTTCAGACCCTCACCTTGGAACCTCTGAACCCAATACTCAAATGATTAACATTGGTTCTCCACAAGGTGCCTCTGAAGCTCATAGCAGCAATCACCCAGCCTCTCCTGAAACCAACCTCTCCATAATTCCTTATACTCACCTCCAACCCACTTCTCTCTCTGAGTGCATCAATATTTTCTATCATGAAGCCTCTTTGAGGCTCCGCAATGTGCACGGTCAGACTGACCTCAGTGAGAATGCTGAACGTGTGGCTGATGAGTGGAACAATCTGGGCACTTGGCTGGTGGCTCAAGTTCCAATTATGATGCAGCTCCTGCATACAGAGGGAAGTCAGAGGATTGAGGCTGCCAAGCAAAGGTTTGCTCGAAGGGTGGCTCTTCATGAACAAGAACAGAGACACAAGCTTCTTGAAGCTATTGAAAAAGCCAAGAGAAAGAAAGCTCAAGCAGAAGAAGCTGCACGTCAAGCAGCAGCTCAAGCTGAACAAGCCAGACTAGAGGCAGAGCGACTTGAAGCTGAGGCTGAAGCTCTTAGATGCCAAGCACTTGCACCAGTTGTGTTTACTCCTGCTGCTTCTGCTTCCATTCCAGATCCTCAAGCTGCTCAGAATGTTCCTTCCAGTTCTACTCAGTCAAGCTCATCCAGACTCGACATCATGGAACAGCGTCTTGACATTCATGAATCCATGCTGATTGAGATGAAGCACATGATGATGGAACTTCTGCGACGAACTGACAAACCTTAGTTTTAGGATCTCTTCATTTTCTTTTTTTTCTTTAACGTTGTTTTATTTAAACTCTGTTTCTTTTTATTTATTTATTCTACTTTATTCGTTTGTGATTCTATATGTATATATATATATATATTTGTGTCACATATGTTTGCAAAAATCTTTTTATTCATCATTTCCTTATGTTTACATCATACATTCTTTTCCTAAAATCTAGAATGGAGGATCCCTCCTCATTCTTCTGCACTCCTGGCGCTGCTCTGACCTATCCTTCTCCAGACGCTCCAGTACATGCTGGATGTTGCTGAGCCTGTCCTTTAGCTCATCCCTCTCCAGAATCTCTTCTGCAGTCTTGAGCTTCTCTTCCAAACTTTCTTTTTCTTCCAGCAGCTTGAGTTCAAGCCGGCTGAGTTCTTGCACCTCCTCAACGAAGGCAAGAAATTCCCTCAGGTCTCTCTCCAACTCTGGACGCAGGTCCTCTTCCAGCAGTGTCCGTGTCAGCTCCGCGATGGTCGTTGTACCCTCTGGATGCCTGATGTTCAGGAACAAGTCCTCCTCAAAGGCCTTCTTCCTCAGCTCTTCTAGTGCTACGATGTATGATGCCATTTTTTTTCCTTACTGAAAATTGTTCGAGGTGTGAAGCTTACCTTTCTCTCCAACGCTTTATATAGGCTTCACTTTCTCTCTGAAAGTTAATGCTCCTACGGTTTCTCGAGGCTAAGTTCTTGGTAACTGACCCTTCTCTTTACTCACTTGACCGGTGGTAAACGTTCTTCTCTTGCATTAACTCTTCTATTTATTTCGCCTAACTCTGATTCTTGCATCGTTTTCATTTCCTTTAAACTTAGACCTTCTCTAAGGGGGAGTACCTTGTACTTCAAGCTAAGTTTTTCACACCCCAAGCTTTTTGCTTATGACAAAAAGGGGGAGTAAACCCAGTTTTTGATGTGTAAGATGTGTTAGTGTGATTTATTTTTCTTTTGGAGATTTTAAGAGTTCCACCTTCATGACCACAGATGTGTCACTGGGCAAATACAAGGAATACATTTCACTTCTTCTGAAGTGATTATAAGTTGACTCTGACACCCAAGACTCTGATACCTTGTCCATGACTCTGATTACTTATGCGCTCTGATTACTCGATTTTCATCTATGTCATAAGTTTTTCACTCTGAACTCTTATATTATTTAGCTCAGAATCTAGACTTTACTAACGTTTTCATCAAGTATTAGATTCAGGGGGAGCTAAGCTCAGAATCAAGCAGTGACTTGAATTTAGAATGAGCAAGATAAACTATTCACATCAGGATAAGTCTTATTCTATATCTCTAAACTCTGAGTGAATTCAGTTTAATGTTTAAGAATTGTTCATCAAAAATCTTAGTTTTGTCATCATCAAAAAGGGGGAGATTGTAAGATCAAGTTTTGATCTAGTAGTACAACTCTATGTTTTGATGATTACAAGTTAACCTTTTGATATGAACAATTGTGGTACTCTAACGTGTTTTTCTGAGTGTGCTATTTGCAGGTTCTGACCTCAACTCAATCTCATACAAATCAGAAGCACTGTGTATAAAGAGTGACCCAAGCAACGCTTTCGCACTCACCATGTTCAGTATGAACAGTGGAAAAGCTTCAGAAGTTCTGAAGTTATACAAACTCTGATGTGGACTCAGTCACTAGAAGCTCTGAAGATCCAGAAGTTCTGATAACCAAGAAACACTGAAGGTTCAGATGTTCTGATGGTGTAGAAGACTCTGAAGATCCAGAAGCTGAATAGTGGAAACTCTGAAGTCCAGAAGCAAGAAACTCTGAAGGCCATGTTCTTCCCTCTGAGTTCAGAATCAGAAGATACAATGGTCAGAGGATCTGTGCTTTCCCTCTGACTCTGATCAACCGGCTTCACAAGTTCCAATACGAAGCATTCCCCTGATCAGAAGTCTCCTAGGTTTAAAGGTCGCGTCGCTATCCAAGTACAAAAGCTACTGTACCTTCCTGACGACCTACCTAACGTTCTCAGCCACAGCAGAAGCTGGATTTTCCAGAACTGCCCTCCAACGGTAGCATTTCCCATGCATCGCTCAACCCTAATCCTTGGAGTATATAAAGAGGCTGAAGACTGAAAGAAACGGCAAGAAGCATTCACATACGCAAGACATATTCAAAATCTTCTAAGTTTTCTTTCATCTGAAATTCATTGAGTTTACTATTAGCTTTTTAGAAGCAAATCTCTTGTAAACAATTCGTTGATAAACAGTTTGTTTAGTTCCTTTAGGAGATCAAGGTTGATCGGATCCTAGAGAAGACTAAGAGAGTGAATCTTAGTGTGAGCTAAGTCAGTGTAATTGTTAGTCACTTGTAGGTTTCAAGTGCAGTTGTAACTCTTACCTGATTAGTGGATTGCCTTCATTCTAAGAAGGAAGAAATCACCTTAACGGGTGGACTGGAGTAGCTTGAGTGATTTATCAAGTGAACCAGGATAAAATCCTTGTGTGCTTTTCTATCTCTTATCTTTAGCACTTAAGTTCTCGAAAGATTTGTCAAAATCTTTAAGGTGGAAGTTTTATACTGAAAACGTTATTCAAACCCCCCCTTTCTACCGTTTTTCATACCTTCAGTGTTGAGAGAGAAAAAGCTGTATGCGAACCCTTCCAAGTGTGAATTCTGGCTGGAGGAAGTCAATTTCTTAGGCCATGTTATCTCAAAGGAAGGCATAGCTGTGGACCCAGCGAAAGTGGAGACTGTTTTGGCTTGGGAGCAACCGAAGACGGTGACAGAGATCAGAAGTTTTGTGGGTTTAGCTGGACATTATAGACGCTTCATAGAGGGATTTGCCAAGATTGTTGGACCTTTGACTCAACTGACGAGGAAGGATTAACCTTTTACATGGAGTGAGGGTGTGTGGTTCCGTAGCGGAATCGTTAGGGACTTGATATCAGGATATTTGTGGTTACTGGATGTTAGGAACTCATTGACTGTTCCAGTGGGTTTTTCTAAATTTCCACCTTCGATGTATTAGGCCTGATCAACCTAATATTGAGGGGGTGATATTCGGAATCACAGCTGGTTATGGACTTTGATAGAAGGAGGTGTAAGATGAATTTGAATTGATCGAGGATTAGTCGGATTTGAGAGGAAAGTTCGTGTTAAGTAATTGATTTTCCTTGGGAAGGAGTTGTAGCTTTAAGAAATGAATATTCATTTAAGAAGTGTTGGAGAGTTAAAGGATATTGGTGGTCCAAACTTATTGAAGGTTTATATTTTAAGCCAATTGATTTTATTCCAAACGTGTGAGACATGAAGTATTGTCAGGTTCTGATCGAGAGGCTAAGTGTTGGATTGATTGGAGGATGATTAAGCTACAGAAAGGAAAATGTTAGTATTAAGATGAATACCTGAGGTTGTTATATTTGGACGAGCTTCGTAGAGTTTAAGATTCAATGGGACTTTGTTATGGATTTTGATGATGCATATTACGGTTAACAAGTGAATTTTTCTAAAGTTGAATGAGAATCCTAGGGCTAAGGTTGACCTAGTGAGCTGAGATTCATGTACACATAAGAGATTTAGTGGTGTTAGCGGTTACGATAACAGTTAAATCTCAGAATGTTGAAGGATCGGATGATAAAATGACTAGTTAAGTTCCTTGAGGTATAGTTATGATTTAATCTTCTAGAGGATAAGTCTCGATTTGTGCGAAGTGTTAGGGATTTCAGTAAGTGTAAATAGGTTTGAGTGAGGGAAGTTTTGAGGAAGAAGACGATAATAATGGATTGTTAGATATTAAGAGGAGGATTATCTTATAAGTTGTTGATAAATTGATGTTGAAGGGGATAAGATTAGTGAAGGACAAGAAATAAGGACATAAGTCGAGTTTTAATTCGAATAGTGACTAAGTAGAAGTTTGATTTCTTGGTGTGTGTAAAGATAGTTACGAAGTTGGGGGTGTGTTAATGGACTAGCAGTTTCCAAGGGGATGAATCGTCTAGGAGTTATCGAACGGACAAGTGGAGTTTTGGACTGTAGATGAAGATCACGAGGACAAGTTGAGTATTTACTTTGAAATGACAGAGAGGCACCGAGTTTAAGAAGAATTTCGGACGACCGAAAGTAAAGAAGTAAGTGGCTAAGATTGTGCGACTGCACGGAGTGCCAACCGGTATCATTTCAAGCAGAGATCCGACTCATGTAATCGAGCCAGACAACGTTGAACTGAAGGATGATTTGCCTTTGAGGCACCGCCAGTGAGTAATGGGGATAGAAGAGTGAAACAGCTGAGAGGGAAGCAGATTGCATTAGTGAAGGTGATATGGAACATCGATACGGGAGACACTACATGGGAATTGGAAGATAAGATCAAGGAACTGTATCCCGGACTTTTTACAGAACTCTGAGTTTCGAGGACGAAACTTTCTTTTTGGAGGGGAGTATTGTAAGACCTGGATTTACAGAACAAGTTAATTTCCGACTCACGCGTAGAATCAGTATAAGCGTGACAGGAGTTCGCTGTTTGAGAAAGGTTAATGAAGAAGAAAGTTCAGGAATTGCTTGAGGATTGTTTCTTAGTTGTTTTAGGAATTAGTGCGAGTCGTCTGCACACCTGCCTTATGGCGAGAGTTTCCAGAATAGGCTAATTTCGCTTTTAAAGCAACGTTTAAGTGAGATTTCAAATCCTTGGGAAAATAAAAAGTTCTCTTTATTTTTCCTTCGACCAGTGTTTCATTTCGGAACCCTGGACTGTACGCACGATAGTATTCACTTTTCGGAAGTCCGACGACGCTAATTTCTTTGCTTCGAAACCCTAGATTCAAGCGCTGGATGAAGACTTTTTCTATTCGGGACTTCTAACGAAGTTTCCGTCCGCGATGCCAGATTTGTTTCGACATTTCCAATCTTTCTTCAGAAGGAAGTTTTGTCGTCTGATGTAACACCCCGATTTCGGTGGCGTCACTTTAGTAACCAAAAGTAAACTTAATGCGGAAAAACGTGAATATTTTTTCAACCTCCTGATAATAACTAAGACGAGACTGAATTAAATAAAACCCAACAATAACAAAATCAGAACTAATATATAATACATAAACAGCCCCCGCTGTAGTACTAACCTCGTCACGAGTAAACCTCCAGTGACGGAAAGAAAAGTGTAGCGCCCGAAGGCAATATGTACAGACTGAAAATAAAGGTGAAGTGTCCGCAACACCATCCCTCAAAACTGAAAATCAGCTGGCCCATCGGCCTGAAGCAAGACCTCCTAAGTCCAACCAACTCTCTGTGATTCCTGTTAAGAAACCACACAAAAAGCTATAGGCGGATCTACCCTGTCCCCTACGTAACAAATGAAGCAAGACTGTCAGAGCTAAAACTCTACTCCTACACTAATCCTAACTCGAGGAGCTCATACCAACACTCAAAACTATGTGCTAGCATGATCGTCGTCTGAATCAGAATCCAGAACGACCAAGTCTACCAACCCTATCCGTCCTCCCCTCGTAACCGCAGTACGCTCCGATGCTGGACTCACGGGCTTAAGGCCCGAACCCTGATCATCGATGATCGCAACAGAGGGTGCACTAGACCCTGCCGAAGGCACTCCCACTGGACTCTCCTCTGAGGGATCCTCCTCCTCTGAAGATGACGGTGGCGGCGGTGCTCCTCCGAATCCTGGTCCACAGTGAACGCCCGGTGGCAAGTTGAAGCTGATAGAGCATCGCCTCAACACTCCTGACCTCAAGAGTCCTCCACTATCCACGTGGTCCTCCAGGATACGCCCCGAATACGTCGCTCGGTGGCTCGCGGGGTCAACCACCCACGACCCGGGGTCGTCCTGGTCGATCATCTCGTACCTAATCCCCCCCCCCCCCCGAAGGGTGGACCATTGCGAACCAATCCGCAATGTTCATCTGACAAAAGGCGTTGTCCGCCAAAACACACACAGAAGACGCGAGGGTCAACTCTAAAGAACTATGTAGATAATAAACCCAATAGGTGCAAATAATATATAGCCACTTAGGCTTATAACTAGAGATATCATTCCTAGGGTTGCATGTTCCACCAAATCATAATGACAATAATAACATTTAGCATGTTCCAAGTAAGTTTATCAAATAGCAACCACACTCATCAACTAAGTCAGTATGCATGTTGCGTGATATGTATGCAGGTTAACCCAGTCAACCAATATGCAATCCGGAAACGGATGGGCATCAAAACGGATCAATCCTAGCACCAGCAACGGTGGGACCATTTCTGCCCGCGTGCCTCTTACACCAAGCAAAGGTATGGACAACAACGAGTCAATCCTAGCACCAGCAACGGTGGGACCATTTCCGCTCGCGTGCCTCTGGGATGGACATCAACGGATCAATCCTAGCACCAGCAACGGTGGGACCATTTCCGCCCGCGTGTCTCTTACACCAAACCAAGGTAGCCAGATCAGCCGTAACCCGTAGGTCTGCCATTTCGGTCTGCTACAAGAGACGTCTACAAACGCTCTTTCACGGCATTCCGGGTCTTATGACCATTTTGGAAACCGACGAGGTCCAGAGTACGTCCTGTGTTAATACCTCATTAATGTTGCATGTATGCAAAATGATTAGTCAAACAACGTCTCCGTCCTCACTCGACACGTCGCCACGTGTTCTAGGGAAGTTAAAGTCTCTAAAAGCTTACCCTAAGGTAAAGTCGATTCTGCGACAAAAGACACACTTCACAACACACATCGCTGCTCCAACAGCACAAGAGTATCACATACTCGGGAACTAACGGTTCCCCGGACTTATCCCCAGGATAGCCCAACAACATCGCTGCTCCAACAGCACAACAACCAACGCTGCTCCAACAGCACAACAACCAACGCTGCTCCAACAGCACAACAACAACAGACTCAACACTTGGATCCGACAACACTTCTCGTTTTCCAAACTATGATTTTCATCCAAAGCCTCCTTTCGAGATTATTACCCTTACTTAAAGATTTAGAGGTTGTTTAATGTCTTATGAATTTTCTTTTCAAAATAATATCCTTTTTAGTCTTATCGCAATTCCTATAAATTCTCGGGATCTTCGAATCCCCAAATGACTCCAGAGAATGTCTCGATCCATAAACCCTATACAAGGCCCGAACCTCGTTCGTCCTATCAAACTTTCTCAAAACTCTCAAAATAAAATCGGCATGACCTGCCCGCTATTCTCACCATTCAGAATCTCAGATTTTCAGTGTAAAGCATATTTAAATCATCACAATCAACAACATGTCATATATCAATAAATCGCATCATAAACACTTAGCACTTAGCATATAAAGCATGCACCACACATCCTAGATTACCCACATAGCACATAGCATGTAAGTCAATCTTCAAAAACATTCAGTAGATGAATCATCTACATTGTCAGCCGAAGCCTCAGAAAACATTTTCAATCACACACAATCTCAGTGCATAAACAGTAAACAATGTCGAAATATCGACCCTAAGCATAAACTAGAGATTCAGTGAGAAGCCCTCACCTGAAGGTTCTCCAGCAAAAACTTCAAACTCTTCTTCACAAGCAAGGTGTTGATCCTCAGGAAATTCCTCAAAATCACCTTTAGAACAAAACCACAAAAAATCAATCAGAATCTATCGGAAACTAAGCTATCGATACTTACTAAGGTTACTCGAAGTAATCTATACTCTAAGGTACGATAAACTAGCGCGAAAAGACAAGTTTTCGGAAAAGGAAATTTCCTCCTCCCCCCCTTATAGCTCTTGGCCACTATAGGTAATTGTAGGGTTCGATTTTTCTTCGATCAAACTTGGTTCCTATGCTTTCATAAGCCGTAACTAAGGGTATTCTGAACTCGGAAAAATTATCGGATCAAAAACTGTCGCAGGGGTATTTTGGTCATGATTTTTAACTTAGGATTTTCAAAACTGAAATCCCAAAAATAAAATTTTGCAGGGACGTCACCAACGACGTTTATGACAACTAATCCTACTAGCACTAAGCTAAGGCGATAGTTTTCAGCCTAGAGGTTGGAACTTTACTCAAAAACTACATAAAATGGGTATTTTAGGTTCAAATTGATTCCGGCGGAATTCCGGCGACATAACGGAAAATCTAATCCGGCAGAAGTGATCTTGGGCATACATAGAAGAGGTTTAGAATCAGAAATGAAAGATTCAGGATAGTTTTGCAAAAACCCATAAACTATCCGCTCAGAAAACTCTACAGAAAAGCTATGGAAAAAGCTATCGGAGGTAAGGATTAGCGACTATACCTCGAAACCTTGAAGTAGCAACTGATTGATCGACGATCAAGCAAACGATGAAGAAAAACTCTTCTTCCTTCTTCCTTGTTCTTGGCCGCGGTTTAGAGGAGAGAAAATGGAGGAAAATTGTGTTTTTTTCTTCCTTTATTTGCTATATATAGAAGGTGGAAATTCGCGGGAAAATGAAAGTTTCGCGAATCCGATTTTTCCGGCGTCATTCTCCATGAATTGTAAGATAGGTTTTGGCAAAGGAATTCCTAAGCTAAGAAGATGTCTCCTTGTATTTTTGGCAACTAATGCAAAGTCGGTGCAAAGTCGGTGTAAAACTATTTTACCCGATAAGTTGCTTTTTGCATCGAATGTCGGAATGGAAAACTTCCTTCGGAAGAAAGATTGAAATCATCAAGAGAAATAGGTGTACGCGTGTAGAATATCCATTTGAAGCTCTGAATAGATAAAGTCTTCATTGTCGAGAAATTCTAGGGTTTTGAAATACCAGGGTTTCGGTTTCGGCAAACTTCCGATGATTGGAATCGGACGTTCGTAGATCCTAGAGTTTCGCCTCGAAATGATTGTGATATATGGAAAAAGAGAAGTTCTAACATTTCTCTGAAGATTTTTGGAATTAACTGCCAGCGTGCCTAAAAGTGAAAATTAGCTATATACTGGGGTTTCTGACCTAGGTTTAAGCGTATAACGATCGTGCTATAACTTTTATCGACTTCGATACGATCCTTTGACTTTTCCTGAACTTCCTCCTTCATAAATTTATTTCATTTAATAAACTTTCGTTCAGGTTTCCCTTCACATTACATCAACCCTAATCGTGAATAAGAAGTTTATTCACTTAGCATGAACTTAAAAACTCGGGCCTTACATTACTACCCTCCAAAAAGAAAGTTTCGTCCTCGAAACTTAGGGTTCAGTAAAAGCTCTGACTATTGTTCTTGATCTTTTCCTCTAACTCCCATATGGCATCGTCTGTGTCTTTGTTCCAAATAACTCTTACTAAAGCACTCTGCTTTCCCTTCAATTGTTTCACTCTTCTAGTCCCAATGTTGACCAACGGCGTCTCAAAAGACATATCATCTTCCAACTCTATGTTGTCCGGTTCGACCACTTGCATCGGGTCTCCGTTGGAAATAATATTCGTTGGCATTCGTGCAATCGCACAACCTTAACCACTTGCTCCTTTGCTTTTGTTCGTCCAAATTACTGATTAGTAGCTCGGTACTTCTCTGTGTTCCGGAGTGAATGCTCAACTTGTCCTCGTGATGTTCACTCATGATCCAAACTCAACTCGGTCGCTTGATAACTCCTAGTCGAACTATTGCCTTGGAATCTAATAGTCCATTAACGTTACTTCTAACTTCGTGATCATCATCACTCGCACCATGAAATCAATCTTCTACTTAGTCACCGTTCAAGTCTAAAACTCGACTTGAGTCTTAATACCTCGTGCATGACAAGACTCATCTCCTTAATCATCCATTCATTGACCACTCATCAGCTAATCATCTTCTTAATATCCAATAATCCATTATTGTCGTCTTCGTCCTCAAAACATTCCTCACTCAAACCAATTTCGACTTATTGAAATCCTAAACACTTCACACAGATCAAGACTTAACCTCTAGAGGTTCAAACCATAACTATACCTCAAGGGACTTAACCAGTCATTTCGTCATCTCACCCTTCAACTTACTATCATACAGCTCAATAGCATGTGTCGGCTCCACAATATACTTCCGTTTAAACGTATCGGTGGAAGACTACTTCCTAGGCTTAGCATGTTATCCTAAACCTCGTGTACTTCTATAGTTAAAATACGAGCAATAACTGAGTAAAGTCTTAATAGGTGTACTAACTATAAGGTTAAAGCTCAGACAGTATATGTAAGTTAGGTGTGTTTGCACACGCTACGAGAGAAATGGAACAATATTATACCGAAATAAGAAAGATTGGTTAGAAGGTTACCATCGTTCTTGCGCTCTCCTCTGACAAATCCTTCAGCTTTCTCACCGTCCATGGTGTAAACTCTTGCTTTAGCAGCAGAACGTTTTCCACGAGCAGTGTTCACGGTTGGCTCCGTCTTGGGTGCTCTGCACTGATCGGCATTATGCCCCATTCTGTTACAATTAAAGCATTTGGGCCTCTTGTCGGGACAAGCATTAGCATAGTGCCCCGGCTTCTCACATCTGAAACAGGTCACCTCCCTGTTCAAAGTCCGATCTCCAGAACCGCCAGCAGTACCCGTCATGGGTCTGTAAGATCCTGAAGTAATCCCTCCTCCAGCAGGACGCTGATATGGTTTCCTGCTCTGAAACTTCCCCTTGTCTTGAAAATTTTGAGAACCTGATCTCATCGGCCCTCCAGTTCCAGCCCGGTTCAACCTCCGGTTCTTCATCAGCTCCACTTCCGTGGCTTTCTCCACCAATGATTGGAATCGCATGATTCCCAGTGGCCTCACTGAGTCCTCAATATCGGGCCTCAGTCCATTCACGAAGCGCTTGCACATGTAGCGCTCGTCAACATGATCATTAAAGAATTGGAAATGCTTCGCCAAAGACTCCAGCTTCGAAGCAAATTCCGGTACAGACATACCTCCCTGACGGAGTGTCAGAAACTGCGCCTCCCTCTCATCTCGGGCACTTGTTGGAAAATACTTTTCCAAGAATGCGGTCCGGAACGAGTCCCAGTTGATCTCTTCATGGTTGGCTTCCATGATTTCCCTGGTGCCCTTCCACCAGTATTCAGCATCTCCCAGCAGAAGATAAGTCGCCATGCCCACCTTGGCACCCTCTACAGTCTGCAGAACGCCGAAAATCTTCTCGATTTCCTGGATCCAGAGATCCGCTGCGTCTGGATTAGTACCACCAGAGAACTTTGGTGGGTTTTGCCTCCTGAAGTCATTGAGGCCTTTGTTCTGGTCCAGAGTTATTTCCCTCTGGCGCTGATGTTGTTCACGTGCTTCTTCAGTAGCACGCCTCATGGCATTATCGTTTGCCTGTGCTGTTACCGCTTGGGCTTGCGCTGTTACCGCTTGGGCCATAGTGGCCATCATCTCAGCTAGCTGATTAGTATTCACCATGTTCTGTTAAGTTAAACAAACAGTTAGTACTCATCATAAGATAGCATCTAGTATAACTATACAATATGAGTAAGCAATAACTTCAATCAATTTTTAAGCGAAAAATCGCTTGCAGACAATCAATTTTTCACCCTTTGCAGAGTCACACCACCTAGCACAGAAGACCTATTCCCCAACAACTCCCGAAAGACTCGACCGTGCTCTGATACCACAATGTAACACCCCGATTTCGGTGGCGTCACTTTAGTAACCAAAAGTAAACTTAATGCGGAAAAACGTGAATATTTTTTCAACCTCCTGATAATAACTAAGACGAGACTGAATTAAATAAAACCCAACAATAACAAAATCAGAACTAATATATAATACATAAACAGCCCCCGCTGTAGTACTAACCTCGTCACGAGTAAACCTCCAGTGACGGAAAGAAAAGTGTAGCGCCCGAAGGCAATATGTACAGACTGAAAATAAAGGTGAAGTGTCCGCAACACCATCCCTCAAAACTGAAAATCAGCTGGCCCATCGGCCTGAAGCAAGACCTCCTAAGTCCAACCAACTCTCTGTGATTCCTGTTAAGAAACCACACAAAAAGCTATAGGCGGATCTACCCTGTCCCCTACGTAACAAATGAAGCAAGACTGTCAGAGCTAAAACTCTACTCCTACACTAATCCTAACTCGAGGAGCTCATACCAACACTCAAAACTATGTGCTAGCATGATCGTCGTCTGAATCAGAATCCAGAACGACCAAGTCTACCAACCCTATCCGTCCTCCCCTCGTAACCGCAGTACGCTCCGATGCTGGACTCACGGGCTTAAGGCCCGAACCCTGATCATCGATGATCGCAACAGAGGGTGCACTAGACCCTGCCGAAGGCACTCCCACTGGACTCTCCTCTGAGGGATCCTCCTCCTCTGAAGATGACGGTGGCGGCGGTGCTCCTCCGAATCCTGGTCCACAGTGAACGCCCGGTGGCAAGTTGAAGCTGATAGAGCATCGCCTCAACACTCCTGACCTCAAGAGTCCTCCACTATCCACGTGGTCCTCCAGGATACGCCCCGAATACGTCGCTCGGTGGCTCGCGGGGTCAACCACCCACGACCAGGGGTCGTCCTGGTCGATCATCTCGTACCTAATCCCCCCCCCCGAAGGGTGGACCATTGCGAACCAATCCGCAATGTTCATCTGACAAAAGGCGTTGTCCGCCAAAACACACACAGAAGACGCGAGGGTCAACTCTAAAGAACTATGTAGATAATAAACCCAATAGGTACAAATAATATATAGCCACTTAGGCTTATAACTAGAGATATCATTCCTAGGGTTGCATGTTCCACCAAATCATAATGACAATAATAACATTTAGCATGTTCCAAGTAAGTTTATCAAATAGCAACCACACTCATCAACTAAGTCAGTATGCATGTTGCGTGATATGTATGCAGGTTAACCCAGTCAACCAATATGCAATCCGGAAACGGATGGGCATCAAAACGGATCAATCCTAGCACCAGCAACGGTGGGACCATTTCTGCCCGCGTGCCTCTTACACCAAGCAAAGGTATGGACAACAACGAGTCAATCCTAGCACCAGCAACGGTGGGACCATTTCCGCTCGCGTGCCTCTGGGATGGACATCAACGGATCAATCCTAGCACCAGCAACGGTGGGACCATTTCCGCCCGCGTGTCTCTTACACCAAACCAAGGTAGCCAGATCAGCCGTAACCCGTAGGTCTGCCATTTCGGTCTGCTACAAGAGACGTCTACAAACGCTCTTTCACGGCATTCCGGGTCTTATGACCATTTTGGAAACCGACGAGGTCCAGAGTACGTCCTGTGTTAATACCTCATTAATGTTGCATGTATGCAAAATGATTAGTCAAACAACGTCTTCGTCCTCACTCGACACGTCGCCACGTGTTCTAGGGAAGTTAAAGTCTCTAAAAGCTTACCCTAAGGTAAAGTCGATTCTGCGACAAAAGACACACTTCACAACACACATCGCTGCTCCAACTGCACAAGAGTATCACATACTCGGGAACTAACGGTTCCCCGGACTTATCCCCAGGATAGCCCAACAACATCGCTGCTCCAACAGCACAACAACCAACGCTGCTCCAACAGCACAACAACCAACGCTGCTCCAACAGCACAACAACAACAGACTCAACACTTGGATCCGACAACACTTCTCGTTTTCCAAACTATGATTTTCATCCAAAGCCTCCTTTCGAGATTATTACCCTTACTTAAAGATTTAGAGGTTGTTTAATGTCTTATGAATTTTCTTTTCAAAATAATATCCTTTTTAGTCTTATCGCAATTCCTATAAGTTCTCGGGATCTTCGAATCCCCAAATGACTCCAGAGAATGTCTCGATCCATAAACCCTATACAAGGCCCGAACCTCATTCGTCCTATCAAACTTTCTCAAAACTCTCAAAATAAAATCGGCATGACCTGCCCGCTATTCTCACCATTTAGAATCTCAGATTTTCAGTGTAAAGCATATTTAAATCATCACAATCAACAACATGTCATATATCAATAAATCGCATCATAAACACTTAGCACTTAGCATATAAAGCATGCACCACACATCCTAGATTACCCACATAGCACATAGCATGTAAGTCAATCTTCAAAAACATTCAGTAGATGAATCATCTACATTGTCAGCCGAAGCCTCAGAAAACATTTTCAATCACACACAATCTCAGTGCATAAACAGTAAACAATGTCGAAATATCGACCCTAAGCATTAACTAGAGATTCAGTGAGAAGCCCTCACCTGAAGGTTCTCCAGCAAAAACTTCAAACTCTTCTTCACAAGCAAGGTGTTGATCCTCAGGAAATTCCTCAAAATCACCTTTAGAACAAAACCACAAAAAATCAATCAGAATCTATCGGAAACTAAGCTATCGATACTTACTAAGGTTACTCGAAGTAATCTATACTCTAAGGTACGATAAACTAGCGCGAAAAGACAAGTTTTCGGAAAAGGAAATTTCCTCCTCCCCCCCTTATAGCTCTCGGCCACTATAGGTAATTGTAGGGTTCGATTTTTCTTCGATCAAACTTGGTTCCTATGCTTTCATAAGCCGTAACTAAGGGTATTCTGAACTCGGAAAAATTATCGGATCAAAAACTGTCGCAGGGGTATTTTGGTCATGATTTTTAACTTAGGATTTTCAAAACTGAAATCCCAAAAATAAAATTTTGCAGGGACGTCACCAACGACGTTTATGACAACTAATCCTACTAGCACTAAGCTAAGGCGATAGTTTTCAGCCTAGAGGTTGGAACTTTACTCAAAAACTACATAAAATGGGTATTTTAGGTTCAAATTGATTCCGGCGGAATTCCGGCGACATAACGGAAAATCTAATCCGGCAGAAGTGATCTTGGGCATACATAGAAGAGGTTTAGAATCAGAAATGAAAGATTCAGGATAGTTTTGCAAAAACCCATAAACTATCCGCTCAGAAAACTCTACAGAAAAGCTATGGAAAAAGCGATCGGAGGTAAGGATTAGCGACTATACCTCGAAACCTTGAAGTAGCAACTGATTGATCGACGATCAAGCAAACGATGAAGAAAAACTCTTCTTCCTTCTTCCTTGTTCTTGGCCGCGGTTTAGAGGAGAGAAAATGGAGGAAAATTGTGTTTTTTCTTCCTTTATTTGCTATATATAGAAGGTGGAAATTCGCGGGAAAATGAAAGTTTCGCGAATCCGATTTTTCCGGCGTCATTCTCCATGAATTGTAAGATAGGTTTTGGCAAAGGAATTCCTAAGCTAAGAAGATGTCTCCTTGTATTTTTGGCAACTAATGCAAAGTCGGTGCAAAGTCGGTGTAAAACTATTTTACCCGATAAGTTGCTTTTTGCATCGAATGTCGGAATGGAAAACTTCCTTCGGAAGAAAGATTGAAATCATCAAGAGAAATAGGTGTACGCGTGTAGAATATCCATTTGAAGCTCTGAATAGATAAAGTCTTCATTGTCGAGAAATTCTAGGGTTTTGAAATACCAGGGTTTCGGTTTCGGCAAACTTCCGATGATTGGAATCGGACGTTCGTAGATCCTAGAGTTTCGCCTCGAAATGATTGTGATATATGGAAAAAGAGAAGTTCTAACATTTCTCTGAAGAATTTTGGAATTAACTGCCAGCGTGCCTAAAAGTGAAAATTAGCTATATACTAGGGTTTCTGACCTAGGTTTAAGCGTATAACGATCGTGCTATAACTTTTATCGACTTCGATACGATCCTTTGACTTTTCCTGAACTTCCTCCTTCATAAATTTATTTCATTTAATAAACTTTCGTTCAGGTTTCCCTTCACATTACATCAACCCTAATCGTGAATAAGAAGTTTATTCACTTAGCATGAACTTAAAAACTCGGGCCTTACATCTGACCACCACAAAAAAAGGAGTTTTTCGGGACAGATTAACTTACACCGCTTTTGGGATTTTAGATATCGTTTTTCCCAAATGTCAGAGATCTGTTTTGAGTTCTGGAATTCTGTCGCCAGAATCTCTCTTAGAATTCATCGGTGATTGTGCTCCAAAAATCGGAATCGCGAAATTTTCATTTTCCCGTGATTTCACCTGCCTATAAATAGTCGAAAAAGCAAAATATCTCTCATTTTCCACCAAAGGGAGCCGCGGATTGAGGAGAGAAAAGGGAGAGGAGATTTTCGCCGAAACTCGACTGATCTTCGCGCAGTTCGTTCCTACTTCAAGGTACCGAGGTAACTAGCTTGATTCTTACCTCTGATCATTGTTTCTACTGCGTTTCTTTAGTCGTTTCTGTGCTCAAAGTTTCGAGCTTTTCTTAAAACTGTCCGTTTTTCCTGATTTCTCTGTTGGGGTTTGTTCCCTACGTGCCCAAGAGCCTAAAACCTCCGTCAGTATTCGCCGATTTGGATCGAGTTGTCCAAGATCTGAAAAACTTATTCAAAACCTTTTTGGCGCACATTTCGAAACTTTATTGTCGAAAAGTCGTAATTTGACTTCGTGCCTTTAGGATTTGTTGTCACGGATTTCGTTAGGATCATTGCTGTCAAATTTGTTTTCCGAACTGATAACTTTGAGGTTTTGAGCTTTTATTTTGGACCAAAACGCCCCTGAACGGCCGTATTTTTATCCGATTGTCCGAAAATTGTTCCGACAGTTTCTTTGCCTTAGTTTTACCCTAAAACTACCTTGTAAACAGATTTGATCGAAGAAAAAGAGTCGGAGCCCTTTTTCCCTTATGGCCGAGAGCTATATCATTGGGGGGGAGAGTTTTTCGTTTTCGAAAACTTGTCTTTTCGTATCCGATTGTTGTATTCTGAAGCTTTAATGCTTTGTCTATCGTTTATGAGTTGTATTGCGATCGAACTAATCGATTTTGTTTGGATTCTGCTTTGTTTTTCTCCGAGGTTCAGTTGAAGGAACTTTGGGAGTTTTAGAGCATTTGTGTGAAGGAGATTTAGACCACGAGACTGAAGCAGCTCGAGGTTAGGGCAACTTACTATTAGCTATGACTTCATGATAGGCGTCGATGAATTCGACTTATGCTTTGCTTTGATGTTGATTATGTTGATGAACTGATGTTATGATGTTTTCCATAACTTGTGTTGTTGAGATATTGTTGAATTGTGCGTTTTGACGCGACTTCAGAGTGGGGAAATCATTTAACTGGTGATCTTTGATATGTCGGGTTGAATAAACCACCCTAGGCAAGTCCAAACGTGGGGTTTGAGACTTAGCCATTCATTGGTATTTGTTCGTATTCTTAGACTTTCCCCGGGAATTTCCTTTTGGGTGGTTGGTCTTTGGAAACTTAGAATGATTAGACTTTCGAAAAATAGAGACTTTGGGAAACTTAGACTTTGAGAAATAAACTCATAACTTGACTAATTCAATTCGAAACATTTTTATTAGCAAATAAGCATAGGAGAACGAAAGGGGGAAAATAATTGCGAAAGACGGGGAAAAGTCGACTTTTGTTCTGGGTTTTGGAATTGGGGAAAGCCACTGAGGTGAGCTACGATGATGATTGAAAGTCACCGAGTACTCTAGTACTCTTGGGTTTTGTTGTTCGAGTTGTGTTGTATTGACCGACACTAACTCTGGGTTTTGGGTGTTGGGGTTGTGTTGTATTGACCGACACTAACTCCGAGTCGTGTTGTATTGACCGACACTGACTCTGGCTTTGATTTTGGGTTTTGTTATTGGAGTTGTGTTGTATTGACCGACACTGACTCTGGCTTTAATTTTGGGTTTTGTTATTGGAGTTGTGTTGTATTGACCGACACTAACTCTGAATTGTGTTGTATTGACCGACACTAACTCTTGGGTTTTTGATATTGGGTTTTGAGCTAAACACTTATGTGGTGAGGACGATTCGATGTTTGGCTAACCATATTGCATCAATCGGGTGAATAACGGGAATGGTTCACCTGTGCATCTCATGGTGAATAACGGGAATGGTTCACCAATGCATTAATGGTGAATAACGGGAATGGTTCATCATACGGTGAATAACGGGAATGGTTCACCAAGGATGAATAACGGGAATGGTTCATCCATAGTGAAGAACGGGAATGCTTCACTTGTGGCGAACGGGAACGCGTCACAATCCGGATCATATTGATTGCATTTCACGCATACATTCATTCTGACTGGAATTGTGTGCTGTTTGATTTATTGAAGCATTGTTAGAGCCAATAACATGCTAGGATTATTCATATATATATAATGACATATATATATATATATCCCCTTATCACATGTTGGTTGTATATCTACTTATTTCCGTGAGTTGACCCTAGTGCCTTGGCTTTGGTTTCATGTTTGTGTTTGGGCGGTCGGCCTGCTGCCAGATGTTGACGGTGGATTGGGTTTCGATGTTCTCTCCCTCGGGGGGGGGGATCAGGTTTGTGCTGGTTGATCGACATGCCCCACCGCTTGGGTGATCGATCTTGTGGGTCATCAGGCGACGTACCGGGGAAGGGTCATGGAGGACCGGACTGACGAGCGTGGACGTCTGACGAAAGGAGTTTTACGACGCATGGAGCTGAGCTTCAACTTGCCGACTTCAGTTCGTTGTGGACTCGGTACTGGAAGGGTAGGTTTAGGCAGGTGTCATATTTTCTGTAGAGCTCTGATTCGTTTTGCTTTTGGGACAGGGTAGGTTCCCGACGCATGACTTTTTGTGTCGTTCTCTTACCGAGGAATCGCAGTGACTCAGTCGGACCATAGGGGTCTTTGCTTAGGCCATTTTGAGGCCGACTTTCTCCTAGTGGTTTGTAATTATAATTTTCTCACTCACACTTCTGAATCTGTAAATATTTGCCTACGGGCACACTACTTTGGAGTCACTGCGAGTGCGCGTGACGTGGAAGTGCAGCTGAGGCTGTACATGGTTATATTTGATGTATATTGGTTAGTTTAGTGGTTGGGCTATGTCTCCATTTCCTATTGCTTAATTTAAAAGGAATCAAACGAAAAAAAAAAATTACTTGTTTTCCGCGTAGAGTTATTTTTGGTTACTAAAGTGGCACCCGGAAATCGGGGTGTTACAACAAGAAGCCAAAGAAGCATTTTAAAGCTAATAAGAAAGGCCTCATGGTGACTTTTGATGAATCAGAGTCAGAGGATGTTGACTCTGATGGAGAAGTTGTTGAAGGACTCATGGCTATTGTCAAGAACAAGGAAGCAGAGTCAAAAGAAGCAACTAACTCTGAATCAGCATCAAAGGAAGAACTAGACTCTGATGATGAAAATGAGGTATTCGCTTCTTTCTCAACCTCTCAACTCAAATGTGCTTTGTCTGATATCATGGATAAATATAACTCTCTCCTGACTAAGCATAAAATGTTGAAAAAGGTTTTTTCTGCTGTTTCTAAGACTTCTGCTGAACATGATAAAATTATTTCTGAGTTAAAAGAAAATAATCATGTTTTAGCAAACTCTAACTCTGTGCTTAAAAACCAGATCCTTAAGTTAGAAGAAGTTGTTGCTTGTGATGCCTCTGATATTAAAAATGAATCCAAATATGAAAAATCTTTTCAAAGATTCCTAGCTAAAAGCGTAGATAGAAGCTTGATGGCTTCAATGATCTATGGCGTAAGCAGAAATAGAATGTGTGGCATTGGCTATTCTGGACCCAATAGAAATGAGCCTCCTATGCCTAAGGCTAAACCTCTGCATGAACATTTTATACCCTCTGGTACTATTTTGCCTGAATCATTGCCTGCTAAAGTTGCTAAACCCTCTCGTAAAAAGGGAACTCCTTCTATGCTCAAATGTCATACTCAAATCCCTTTTACATTATCATGTTGAGAAACCCAAGGTCATCAGAACCTCTGGGGTAACTAACAAGAAAGGACCCAGAAAATGGGTACCTAAGGATAAGATTATCTATGTTGCAGTATCCTTGATCGCTCCACTGAAACACCAACCATGGTATCTGGACAGTGGATGCTCGCGTCACATGACGAGAGAAAGACGTATGTTCCAAGAGCTAAAACTTAAGCCTGGAGGCGAAGTTGGCTTTGGTGGTAATGAAAAGGGTAAAATTGTTGGTTCTGGTACCATTGGTGTTGATAATAGTCCATGCATTGATAATGTTCTGTTGGTAGATGACTTAAATCATAACTTATTGTCTATAAGTCAATTAGCTGACAAGGGTTATGATATAATCTTCAATCAAAAGTCTTGTAGAGCTGTAAGTCAGATCGATGGCTCTGTTCTGTTTAACAGCAAGAGGAGGAACAACACTTATAAGATCAGATTATCTGAGTTGGAAACTCAGAAAGTAATGTGTCTTCTTTCTGTTAATGAAGAGCAATGGGTATGGCATAGACGGTTAGGGCATGCCAGCATGAGAAAGATTTCTCAGCTTAGTAAGCATGACCTTGTCAGGGGCTTACCCACTCTGAAGTTCTCTTCAGATGCTCTTTGTGAAGCATGTCAGAAAGGCAAATTTACAAAAGTCCCTTTCAAGGCAAAGAATGTTTTTTCCACCTCAAGGCCGTTGGAACTTCTGCATATCGACCTTTTTGGACCAGTGAAAACTGAGTCTATAGGTGGCAAAAGATATGGGATGGTCATTGTTGACGATTATAGCCGCTGGACATGGGTAAAATTTATATCCCACAAGAATGAGTCTCATTCTGTGTTCTCTACCTTTATTGCCCAAGTGCAAAACGAGAAGGCTTGCAGAATTATGCGTGTCAGAAGTGATCATGGTGGAGAGTTTGAGAATGACAAGTTTGAGAGTCTGTTTGATTCCTATGGAATTGCATATGATTTCTCTTGTCCTAGAACTCCTCAACAGAATGTGTTGTTGAGATGAAGAATAGAACTCTTCAAGAGATTGAAGGTATGAAAAACGGTAGAAAGGGGGGGTTTGAATAGCGTTTTCAAAATAAAACTTCCACCTTAAGATTTTAACAAATCTTTCGAGACACAAGTAAAGTGCTTAATAAGATAAGAGATAAGAAAAGCACACAAGGATTTTATCCTGGTTCACTTGATGAATCACTCAAGCTAGTCCAGTCCACCCGTGAAGGTGATTTCTTCCTTCTTAGAATGAAGGCAATCCACTAATCAGATAATTGTTACAACTGCACTTGAAACCTACAAGTGACTAACAATACACTGACTTAGCTCACACTAAGATTCACTCTCTTAGTCTTCTCTAGGATCCGATCAACCTTGATCTCCTAAAGGTAAACTAAACAACTGTTTAAGAAATATTGTTTACAAGGAAATTGCTTCTTAAAAGCTTGTAGTAAACACAATGAATTTAATGAAGAAAGAATGCTTAGAAGATTTGAATATAGCTTGCGCGTATGAGATTCTTCCAACCGCATCTTTCAATCTTCAGCCTCTATAAATACTCCAAGGATTAGGGTTTGAAAGTTGCATGGGAATGCTACCGTTGGAGGGCAGATCTGGGATTTCCAGCTTCTACTGTGGCTGAGTATGTTAGGTTAGGTCGTCAGGATAGTAAATTTGCTTTTGTACTTTGGATAGTGACTTGACCTTTAACCTTGTTGATCAGAGTCAGAGGGAAGCATGGATCCTCTGACCGTTGTATCTTCTGATTCTGAACTCAGAGGAGAAGTACTTGGTCTTCATAGCCATTTTGCTTCTGGACTTCAGAGTCTTCACTTTTCAGCTTCTGGATCTTTAAAGTCTTCTACACCATCAGAACATCTGAACCTTCAGAGTGTCTGGGTTGTTAGAACGTCTGGACCTTCAGAACTTCAAGTGAGCTGAGTCCTTATCAGAGCTTGATTAACTTCAGATCTTCTGAAGCTTTTCTACTGTTCAGATTGAACATAGAGATTGCGAAAGCGTTGCTAGGGTCACTCTTTAAGCACAGTGCTTCTGATTTGTGTGAGATTATGTTAAGGTCAGAGCCTGTTAAGAGCACACTCAGAAAACACGTTAGAGTACCATAATTGTTCATACTAAAATGTTAACTTGTAATCATCAAAACATAGAGTTGTACTACACGATCAAAACTTGATCTTACAATCTCCCCCTTTTTGATGATGACAAAACCAAGTATTTTGATGAACAGTTCTTAAATAATAAATTGAATTCACTCAGAGTTTAGAGAAATAGAATTAGACTAATCCTGATGTGAATGGTTTATTTTGCTCATGCTGAATCCAAGTCACAGCTTGGTTCTGAGCTTAGCTCCCCCTGAATCTAAGACTTAATGAAAACGTTAGTGATATCTAGATTCTGAGCTAAATAATAGAAGAGTTCAGAGTGAAAACGCATGACATAGATGAATTGAAATAATCAGAGCGCATAAGTATTCAGAGTCACGAGTAGGGTATCAGAGTCAACTAAAATCACTTCAGAAGAAGTGAAATGTATTCCTTGTATTTGCCCAGTGACATATCTATGGTCATAACAGTGGAACTCTTAAATTCTCCAAAGATAACAAACATCACACTAATCAGCATACACATCAAAAACTGGGATATACTCCCCCTTTTTGTCATAAGCAAAAAGCTTGGGGTGTGAAAAACTTAGCTTGAAGTACAAGGTACTCCCCCTTAAAGAAGGACTAAGTTCAAAAAGATGGAGAATTAATTAATCGATGAGAAAGAGATTAGCGAATTAAAGAAAGAAAATAATGCATGTGTAGAACGTTTACCACCGTCCACGGGAGTAAAGAGAAGCTTCAGTTACCAAGGACTTATCCTCGAGAAACTGCAGTAGCAATATCTTCCGGAGAGAAGATGATGCTTATATAAAGCGATTAGGAACTAAGGAAGCTTCACAACAAGATCAATTCGAATTAAAAAAAATGGCATCATACATGGTTGCATTAGAGGAACTCAGGAAGAAAGCCTTTGAAGAAGATTTGTTCTTGAATGTTAGGCATCCAGATGGTTCAAGAACTATACATGAGCTTACCACAACGTTGCTAGAAGAGGATCTTAGTCCAGAGTTGGAGAAAGATCTGAAGGAGTTCCTCTGCTTCGTGGAGGAGATTCAGGAGCTGTGCCAGCTGGAGCTGAATCTGCTGGAAGAAAAAGAAGCAGTGACGAAAGATCTGGAGACGATGGAAGATCATCTGGAGAGGGATGAACTGAGCAAAAGACTCGGCAACATAGAGTATATGCTCGATCGTCTGGAGAAGGAAAGGGTAGAGCAGCGCCAAGAGTGTAGGAGAATGAGGAAGGATCCTCCATTCTAGAGTTATGTAAATGTATGATGTAATATGTAATGGTTTTATATATATAAAAGAAAAAATTTTCAAATATATGTTATGAAAAATACAAGAAGGAATATGAAATAAACAAGCACATAAGGAAATAAATAGATATAAAACAAGGAAACAAATATCTTAAAGTTAAGAAAACAGAGAACTAAAAGTTTATCAATTAAAGAAGAAAATGATAGAGATCCTAAAAACTAAGGTTTGGTAGTGCGACGCAGGAGCTCTTGAATAGCTTCATTCATGCTGAACAGGAGAGTCTCATGAGTGTTAAGACGTTGTTCCAATGTAGCAAGTCTAGAAGAACTTGGCTGAGTAGAAGTAGATGGAACATCCTGAGCAGAGTGAGGAGCTGGAGTGGACTGTGAAGCAGCACTTGTGAAAGGCACTGGTGCGAGAACTTGACCTCTGAGAGCATCAGCTTCAGCCTGTAGCCTTTCAGCTTCTTTCAGAGCTTCTAACTTTGCATTTTCAATTTGTTCAGCTTCTAGGCATGCAGCTTCTTCTGCTTGTTCTTTCTTCTTTCTTGCTTCCTCAATAGCTTCAAGTAACTCAACCCTTAGTTGTTGTTCATGCATAGCCACTCTTCTGTTGAAACGCTGCCTAGCAGCTTCAATCCTCTGATCCCTTTCAGCTGTGAGATGACTCATCATAATAGGAACTTGAGCAATCATCCAATCACACAGATGATCCCATTCTTCAGCAACAGAGTCAGGATTCTCATGAAGGTCAGTGTGACCTTGCACATTGCGAATCATTAATGATGCTTCATAATTAAACACACTGATGCACTCAAGAAAGGAGTTGGGTTTAAGATATGTATAGGAAACAATGGAGAGATTGGTTTCAGGAGAGGTGGGGTGGTTACTGCTATTGGCTTCAGAAACACCTTGAGGAGAACCAACATCTAGAGTTTGGACATTTGAAGTGTTGATCTCAAGGTTAGGCTGTGAGGTTTCAACCTCAGGGTTTGGAGATCTAACCGAGGAATGGTTAGAAACCGAGTTTTCTGGTTGTGTGGAAAGTGCTGGTTGTATAGGAGGAGAGGCTGCATTCAGAGGGACCACTGGAATGGGTTGATCTGGATCAACTAGACGTTCTGGTCTAGGTTCAGGATATCTCCTTGGGCTTGGAACGGTATGGTAATACTCAGGAATAGCAGACTCTTTTTGTTTACTAATTTGGTCAAATTGGCGAATGGATTCAGAGTTATTTGAGGGTGAGAAGTCAGCAACATTTCTGGGAAATGATACAGAGGGACAATGAGTTGTATTTTCTGTATCAGTTGTTTTGCGAGCAGGATGATCTGATGCTCTGCGGACAGAGTGATCAGAGGTTCTGGGTTCATGGTGAGATTGGTCAGAGATAATGGGTTCAGAGGTTTGTGGATTATATTGAATGGTTATAGGTGAGGTAGGTTCAGAGGGTTTGGGAGTCTAAAGCATATTCCAAAGAGGTGCTTCTTCATCAGAGGGTTGAAAAAATGAAGATCTAGGTGAAGTAGTTGGAGAGGGGTTTTGGTCAGCTGGTTGGGACTCTTGAATAGGAGAGAGTGGGGTAGCAGTGCGGTTAAGAAGTGCAGAAATTGGGAGTGCATCAAGTGAGCTTAAATCATCATCAATAAATGTAACAACAGACTTACTTGAAGATCTCACTGCAGACCGAGTAACCCTGGCAGGAGCCTCAGTTCTAGTTACTTCAACAGCTGGTTCCACACGAGTTGGCTTCACCACTATTCTCACTTGCTTCTTTGACTTCTTTGGTGGAGGAGCATCATCATCATCACCATCAGATGGAGCATCTGGCTTGGTGGGTTCCTCATGCTTCCTCTTAAGCTTGTCATTCTTCTTCTTCTTCTGATCAACACCGTTAGAGGGATCAGACTCTTCAGAGGATTCCTCTATTATTATTTTTCTCTTCTTCTTCATCTTTGGAGGAGAATCAAACTCTGGAGCTGGTGGCAGGGTTCTGAAGAACTCGCCCACATCTATTTCATAACCTTGTTGCCTCAAGTCATCTAGATAGTGCAAGATAGCAACTGGATCATCAGCTTGGGACCACAGAGAGTAATTGATCAGAGGGACTCTTCTCTGTCTGACTTCATCAGAGGTGTCTTTATGAGCAGGTGCAACCTTTGTCTTGATCAATCCCATCTTCTTCATGGATGTGGAGGTGAAGACATCACCAACAACAATTGTCAGATCCTCTGTGCAGCCTGCCTTAGTCAGATCTTCTATCAACTTGCTTTCAAGGAAGAGGTCTGAGAGAAATCTTCCAAAGGGAATGTATCTGATAGCAGACTTTAGAGAAGCAGTTGTTCTGGACTTCCTGATGCACTCTTTGAGGTAAGAGAACAGGAAGAAGGGAAGGCAGATCTTCTTGCGGTCCTGAATGAAGAAGAGCATCACTTTCTGACAGAAATTGATGTAGTCTGGAGAGCTTCGCTTTGGTCTCTGATTGATGCAATGAAGCAGAATCTTGTGCCAAATCCTCAGCTTAGGATGAAGTTCCACTACTTTGTAGTCACTCTTGCCAGGCTTATAGTTTGTGTAGAGAGCTTTGTTGGTTCCTTCTTTGGTCTTGGGTTTCACCTTTGATTCTGTCAGTTGGAATCTGTAGCCTGTGCCAGTGTTCTCACCCAGAAGATCAACAATCGATTTCTCTGTGATGATGATTCTTCTGCCAGCAATGTAGGAAACCACTTGGTTATCATCACAGTTGGCATGTTTCCAGAATTCTTTTACCAACTTGATGTAGACTGGACCACGAAGCCTGTTGAAATATTCTTCCCAGCCTTGGGCACTTCAGGACGAAGAACATACCCATTTGCAGCAATGTTGTCAAGGTCGAATCTCCATTCAGCGAGAACCTGGAGTTCATCAGGAGAGTAGACACATGTAACAGCACAACCCCTTTGTGCGAGAGGAATCATCTGCCCTGTAGCTTGAGCTTCTGGCTGATTCCGTTGAGTTGCAGAGCCCGATTGACCGGTAATGAGACCCACTACCATAACAGGAAATCTCCTTCCATCGACAGTTTCACCTCTGTTAGATTTCACCATCTTTGAAGCGGTTGAAGGTTTGGGTAGAAAGAGAGAGGATGAATAGAGAGAGAGAGAGAGATCGTGGGGATAAGGGTTTGCAACCGAAGAGAGAGAGAGAAAATGAGTAAGTGATGGAGAACGTGTGTGTATAGTGGGTTTTTTTTGAAAATAACCGTTGTTGATTAAAAAAACAAGGTAAAATCAACGGTTAAAAATTAAAGACATCATAGCAACAGTTAATACACATAACACACGATGGAGAGAAGCACATCAACACTCATTACGACAGACTGTCAGCACGGGCACAAGGAACGATGTATCATAGCTACTGACACACGTTTACTATCTCAGCTTCAGAGTGAGCACCAATGGGTACTTAACCTCTGATGGAGTTATCTTCTGAACTAGACATCTTCTGATAAAGAAGCATCATAGTCAGGGGTTCTGATCCATCTTTATGCTGGACAAAAGTCCATATTCAGATTTTTCAGAATGAAATTAAATCTATCCTCTGCTAAGGGCTTTGTAAAGATATCTGTCCATTGATGGCCAGTATCAACAAACTTCAGAAGAAGTACGCCCTTCTGAACGTAATCTCTAATAAAATGATACTTTACCTCAATGTGTTTTGCCCTTGAGTGTAAGATAGGATTCTTACTCAGTGAGATTGCAGCAGTGTTATCACAATAGATTGGGATGTTGCTTTCAAGGATTTGATAATCTTCCAGCTGATGTTTCATCCAGAGCGTCTGAGTGCTGCAGATAGCTGCTGAGATATATTCTGCCTCTACAGTGGATAGTGTTATGGTTGACTGCCTCTTAATTGCCCATGAGACTAAGTTGCTTCCCAGAAATTGACAATTTCAAGAAGTGTTTTTTCTCTCTGTTCTATCTCCAACATAATCAGCATCACAGTAACCTGAAAGCTTATACTCTAATGTTTTCTTATACATCAAGCCAAGGTTAGTGGTGCCTTTCAGATATCTCAGGATCCTCTTAACAGCAGTTAAGTGGGTTTCCCTCGGATCTGATTAGAAACGAGCACATAGATGAACACGAAACAGAATATCTGGCCTAGATGCAGTTAAGTATAGAAGTGATCCTATCATACCACGATAGAGCTTCTGACAAACTTTACCACTTGCGTCTTCTTTCTCCATGATGCATGTAGGATGCATTGGAGTCTTAGCAATTATAGATTCTGTCATGTTGAACTTCTTCAGAAGTTCTTTAGTGTATTTGCTGTGATGAATGTATGTTCCTTCTGGTGTTTGATCAACTTGTATACCCAAAAAGTACTTGAGTTTTCCCATCATACTCATTTCAAATTCAGCCTGCATCATCTCAGAAAATTCTTTGCATAGAGATTGATTAGCAGATCCAAATATAATATCATCAATATAAATTTGCACAATTAAGATATCATCTTTGTAAGTTTTGCAAAAGAGAGTTGTATCTACTTTACCCCTTACAAACTCATTCTCTAGAAGGAATGAGCTAAGTCTCTCATACCATGCTCTGGGAGCTTGCTTCATACCATAGAGAGGTTTCTTCAATTTGAAAACATGGCAGGGTTCTTCTCATCTTCAAAACCTGAGGGTTGATGAACATAGACTTCCTCTGAGATGTAACCATTTAGGAAGGCACTCTTAACATCCATCTGATGAAGAATTATATTGTGATTCACTGAGAAAGATATCAGCAGTCTGATTGCTTCTAGTCTTGCTACTGGAGCAAAAGTTTCAGTATAGTCTATTCCTTCCTGCTGACTGTAGCCTTGAGCAACTAGCCTTGCCTTGTTTCTGACTACATCTCCTTTCTCATTCAGCTTGTTTCTGAACACCCATTTGGTTCCAATCACATGAACGCTTTGAGGTTTCTTCACTAGGCTCCAAACATCATTCTTGGAAAATTGATTCAGTTCTTCTTCCATAGCCAGAATCCAGTCCTTGTCTTGAAGAGCTTCATCAATTGACTTAGGTTCAATTAAGGACACTAATCCTTTCAGACTGAGCAAGGTCTCTTCTGAGGGTCTGAAGGCTGAATGGTTCTGACTGGTTCATCTTTATTACCCAGAATCAATTCCTTAGGATGAGCCGCAATGATTCTGCTCTTCTTATGAGATTGTGAATCAGAGGGACCAGCTTCTTCTGGTTCATCTTCCTCTAGCTCATCTTCCTCTGGAGCTTTGCCTTCGTCAGGAACATTTATACTTAAATCTGCAAACTTCTCAACTAGCTTTGACTGATCATAGTCAAGCTTATCATCAAATCTAACATGAATAAATTCTTCAATTGTTTTAGCATCAGTATTATAAAATCTGAAACCTTTGGATCGATTAGAGTAACCAAATAATAGACATTCAGAAGACTTAGCATCAAACTTATGCAATCTATCCTTAGTGTTTAAAACATAGCAGACACCACCAAAAGGATGAAAATAAGAAATGTTGGGTTTTATATTCTTCCACAATTCATAAGGAGTCTTATTCAGAATTGGTCTCACAAAGATTCTGTTCTGAATGTAACATGCTGTGTTTACTGCCTCTGCCCAAAAGTGCTTAGCCATGCCAGTTTCTTGGAGCATGGTTCTAGCCATCTCCTAAAGAGTTTTGTTCTTCCTCTCAACAACACCATTTTGTTGAGGATTTCTGGGACAAGAGAAATCATGTGCAATTCCATAGGAATCAAACAGACTCTCAAACTTGTCATTCTCAAACTCTCCACCATGGTCACTTCTGACACGCACAATCCTACAAGCCTTCTCATTTTGCACTTGGGCTATGAAGGTAGAGAACACAAAATGAGACTCATCCTTGCGGGATAGAAATTTTACCCATGTCCAGCGGCTATAGTCGTCAACAATGACCATCCCATATCTTTTTCCACCTATAGACTCAGTTTTCACTGGTCCAAATAGTCGATATGCAGAAGTTCCAACGACCTTGAGGTAGAGACAACATTCTTTGTCTTGAAAGGGACTTTTGTGAATTTGCCTTTCTGACATGCTTCACAAAGAGCATCTGAAGAGAACTTCAGAGTGGGTAAGCCCCTGACAAGGTTGAGCTTACTTAGCTGAGAAATCTTTCTCATACTGGCATGCCCTAACCGTCTATGTCATACCCATTGCTCCTCATTAACAGAAAGAAGGCACTTCACATTCTGAGATTCCAACTCAGATAATCTGATCTTATAAATTTTGTTCTTCCTCTTGCTGTTAAACAGAACAGAGCCATCGATCTGACTTACAGCCCGGCAGGACTTTTGATTGAAAATAACATCATAACCCTTGTCAGCTAATTGACTTATAGACAATAAGTTATGAGTTAATCCGTCTACCAATTAAACATTATCAATGCATGGACTACTATCAACACAAATAGTACCAGTACCAACAATTTTACCTTTCTCGTTGCCACCAAAGCCAACTTCGCCTCTAGGCTTAAGTCTTAGCTCTTGTAACATACGCCTTTCTCCCGTCATGTGACGCGAGCATCCACTGTCCAGATACCATGATTGGTGTTTCAGTGGAGCTATCAAGGATATCTGCAACATAGATAATCTTATCCTTAGGTACCCACTTTCTGGGTCCTCTCTTGTTAGTTACCTCAGAGGTTCTGATCACCTTGGGTTTCTCAACATGATAGTGTAAAGGAATTTTAGCATGATGTTTAGACATGGAAAGGGTTCCCTTTTTGACAGGGGGGTTAGCAACTTTAACAGGTAATGGTTCAGGCAATATAGTACCAGAGGGTACAAAACATTCATACAAGGATTTAGCCTTAGGTATAGGAGGCTCATTTCTATTGGATCTAGAATAGCCAATGTCATGCATTCCATTTCTGCTTACGCCATAGATCATTGAGGCCATTAAACTTCTGTCTACGCTTTTAGCCAGGAATCTTTAAAAGGATTTTTCATATTTAGATTTATTCTTACTATCAGAGGCATCACAAGCAACTATTTCTTCTAACTTAGCTGAAGGTGCGAAAAACACTAGAAAGGGGGGTTTGAATAGAGTTTTTGAATCACGGGTATACTTTTTAAGCTTTTTCAAGACTCAAAGATAAAGAACTAAGTGCTGATAAGAAGTAAAGCACGCAAGTATTTTATCCTGGTTCACTTGAGATAAAAGCTCAAGCTAATCCAGTCCACCTGTGAAGGTGATTTCTTCCTTCTTCTGATGAAGGCAATCCACTAGAATCAATGAGTGTTACAACTGCACTTTGCAAACTCGTAAGTGACTAACAATACACTGATTTTCTCACTAGTATCCTCTTAAGAAGCTGATCTACCGATCCTGTAACACCCCGATTTCGGTGGCGTCACTTTAGTAACCAAAAGTAAACTTAATGCGGAAAAACGTAAATATTTTTTTTTGATAATAACTAAGACAAGACTGAATTAAATAAAACCCAAAAGCGAAAAGCAATAAAACTAATATACAATATATATAAACAGCCCCCGCTGTAAGTAGCAACCTCGTCACGAGTAAACCTCCAGTGGCGGGTAATAGAAGAGTAGCGCCCGTAGGCAAGATGTACCAAGGGAAACCCACTTAACTGCTGTTAAGAGGATCCTAAGGTATCTGAAAGGCACCACTAACCTTGGCTTGGTGTATAAGAAAACATCAGAGTATAAGCTTTCAGGTTATTGTGATGCTGATTATGCTGGAGATAGAACAGAGAGAAAAAGTACTTCTGGAAATTGTCAATTTCTGGGAAGCAATCTAGTCTCATGGGCAAGCAAGAGGCAATCAACCATTGCACTATCAACTGCAGAGGCAGAATATATCTCAGCAGCAATATGCAGCACTCAGATGCTCTGGATGAAATATCAGCTGGAGGATTATCAGATCCTTGAGAGCAATATCCCAATCTATTGTGATAACACTGCTGCAATATCATTGAGTAAGAATCTGACATTCAAGAGCAAAGCACATTGAGGTAAAGTATCACTTTATTAGAGATTATGTTCAGAAGGGCGTACTTCTTCTGAAGTTTGTTGATACTGACCATCAATGGGCAGATATCTTTACAAAGCCCTTAGCAAAGGATAGATTTAATTTTATTCTGAAAAATCTGAATATGGACTTTTGTCCAGAGTAAAGATAGATCAGAACCTCTGACTATGATACTTCTTTATCAGAAGATGTTTAGTCCAGAAGGTAACTCAATCAGAGTGTATGTACCCATTGGTGCTGACTCTGAAGCTGAGACAGTAAACGTGTGTCAGTATCTCTGATGCATAGTTCCTTGTGCCCGTGTGACAGTCTGTCATAATGAGTGTTGATGTGCTTCTCTCCTGCATGTGATATGTGTATTTCCTGTTATTTTAAATTACTTTTTGAATCAACAACGGTTATTTGTCAAAACCCACTATACACACACGTTCTCCTACACTTACGGTTTTACACTCTCTCTCCTCAGTTTTCCAAAACCTCTTACCCACGATTTCTCTCTCGCTCTCTATTCATCTTTCAACTTCATCTTCAACCCCAAAACCTTCAACCGCTCCAACAATGGCAAGACAAACCAGAAACGAAGCTGCAGGTGCAACAAGGTTTCCTCACATGGTAGTAGGGCAAGCTACAGGTCAATTGGGTCCTGAAACTCCGACTCAAGCTCCGGCTCAAGAGCAGATGGTTCCGATTGCCGAACGGGGCTGTGCCGTTCACTGTGTGTACGCTCCTGAAGAACTTCAAGTACTGGCAGAATGGAGATTCGACCTCGACAATCTTGCTACAAATGGGTATGATCTTCGTCCTGAAGTCCGTGTTCAAGGCTGGGAAAATTACTTCAACAGGCTTCGAGGACCGGTGTATGACAAATTGGTTAAGGAGTTCTGGAAGCACGCTGACTGCGATGACACTTAGGTGGTCTCCCACATTGCTGGAAGGAGAATCATAATTACTGAGAAGTTATTCGTGAATTTGCTGGGTGCAGAAACTGCAAATGGGTATCGATTTCAACTGACAGAATCGAAGCTGAAACCCAAAACCAAGGATACAATCAACAAGGCCCTGTACACCACATACAAACCGGGCAAGACTGATTACAAGGTGGTGGATCTTCATCCCAAGCTCAGAATTTGGCACAAGATTCTGATGCACTGTATCAACCAGAGGCCAAAAGGCAGTTCCCCAGATTACATCAACTTCTGCCAGAAGGCGATGTTATTCTTTATCCAAGACAAGAAGAAGATCTGCCTCCCTTTCTTCCTGTTCTCTTACTTGAAGGAGTGTATCAAGAAGTCCAGAACTACTGCCTCCATCAAGTCCGCCATCAAGTATATCCCCTTTGGGAGATTGCTATCAGATCTCTTCATTGAGAGCAATCTCGTGCAAGATCTGGTCAATGCTGGATGCACAGAGGATCTGACCACAATCGTCAGTGATGTCTTCACTGCTAATTCTTTGAAGAAGATGGGTCTGGTCCAGAAGAAGATTGCCCCAGCTCATGAAGATACATCTTCTGAAATCAGAAAGAGAAGGGTGCCTCTGAACGACTACCCTTTGTGGACCCAGGCAGACAATCCAGAAGCTATCAGGTGCTACGTAGAAGATCTAAGGGCACAAGGCTATCGATGAATTCTTCAGACTGCTGCCTCCAGCTCCAGAGTTTGACTCTCCTCCCAAGAGGAAAGTTCAGAGGAAGATGGTCTTAGAAGAATCCTCCGAGGAATCTGATGTCCCTCTGAAAAAGAAGAAGAAGGCTGACCAGCCAAAGAGGAAACATGATGATACCAGCAAGCCAGATGATGGTGATGATCGTGATAATGAGGATGGTCCTTCTCCTCCCAAGAAGAAGAAGAAGCAGGTCAGAATTGTGGTAAAGCCTACACGGGTGGAACCAGCTGCTCAAGTGATCAGAAGGATTGAAACTCCTTCCAGAGTGACTAGGTCATCAGCACAATCATCACGTAAGTTTGCTGTTGATTCTGATGATGATTTGAATTTATTTGATGCACTCCCCATCTCTGCTATGCTCAAACGATCTTCAAACCCACTCACTCCTATTCCCGAATCCCAACCAGCTGCACAAACCACTTCTCCACCCCATTCACCAAGGTCTTCATTTTTCCAACCTTCTCCAAATGAAGCACCTCTCTGGAACATGCTTCAGAACCAACCATCTAGAGAGGATGAACCAACCTCTCCCATTACCATCCAATACAACCCATTAACCTCTGAACCCATCATCCATGACCAACCGGTTCTTACCCAAACAAAACCTGATCCCAGAACGTTTGATCACTCTGTCCCCAGAGCATCAGCACGTAAAGCTGCCAGAACCACTGATACAGACTCCTCCACTGCCTATACACCTGTATCATTCCCAACAAATGTTGCTGACTCCTCCCCTTCCAATAACTCTGAATCAATTAGAAAATTCATGGAGGTGAGAAAAGAAAAGGTGTCTATCATAGAAGAGTATTACCTCACATGTCCACGCCCTAGGAGATATCCTGGACCTAGACCTAAACGTCTAGTTGACCCAGATGAACCTATCTTGGCCAATCCCTTACATGAGGCAGACCCTTTGGCTCAACAGGCTCAACCTGACCCTGTCCAACAAGAGCCAATTCAACCAGAACCAGAACAATCTGTGTCTAACCACTCTTCGGTTAGATCACCCAATCCTCTTGTTGACACTTCAGAACCACACCTTGGAGCCTCTGAACCTCATGTCCAAACCTTTGACATTGGCTCTCCCCAAGGTGCCTCTGAAGCTCACAGTAGCAACCACCTAGCCTTTCCAGAAACCAACCTCTCTATAGTTCCCTACACTCACCTCAGACCCACCTCTCTCTCTGAGTGCATCAATATTTTCAATCATGAAGCTTCTTTGATGCTACGCAATGTACAAGGTCAGACTGACCTGAGTGAGAATGCTGAGTCTGTGGCTGAAGAGTGGAACAGTCTGAGCACTTGGCTAGTAGCTCAGGTTCCCATTATGATGCAGCATCTGACTGCAGAAAGGAATCAGAGGATCGAGGCTGCAAAGCAGAGATTTGCAAGAAGGGTGGCTCTTCATGAACAACAACAGAGACATAAGCTTCTTGAAGCTGTTGAAGAGGCCAGACGAAAGCAAGAGCAAACAGAAGAAGCTGCATGTCAAGCAGCAGCTCAAGCTGAACAAGCCAGATTAGAGGCAGAACGACTTGAAGCTGAGGCTGAGGCCCTTAGATGCCAAGCACTTGCACCAGTAGTGTTTACTCCTGCTGCTTCTGCTTCCATTCCAGCTCCTCAAGCTGCTCAGTTTGTTCCTTCTAGTTCTACACAGTCAAGCTCGTCCAGACTCGACATCATGGAACAACGTCTTGACACACATGAGTCTATGCTTATAGACATGAAGCAAATGATGATGGAACTTCTGCGTCGATCTGATAAACCCTAGTCTTAGGATCTCTTCGTCTTTCTCTCTTAACTTTGTTTTATTTTGTTAATTTCTGTTTATTTTCTTTAAGTTACTTTAGTTATTCTGCTTTGTTCGTTACTGTTTCTCTTTGCATATATATATATATTTGTCACATTGTGTTTGCAAAATCTTTTTCATTCATAATCTTTTTGTGCTTACATCATACATTCTTTTTCCTTTTTTCCTAAAGTCTAGAATGGAGGATCCTTCCTCATTCTTCTGCACTCTTGGCGCTGCTCTGACCTCTCCCTCTCCAGACGATCCAGTGAATACTGGATGTTGTTGAGACTGGCTTTTAGCTCATCCCTCTCCAAAATTTCTTCTGCAGTCTTGAGCTTCTTCTCCATAATTTCTTTTTCTTCCAGCAACTTCAGTTCAAGTTGGCTAAGTTCTTGCACTTCCTTTACGAAGGCAAGGAATTCTTCTAAGTCTCTCTTCAACTCTGGATGAAGGTCCTCTTCTAGCAGTGTCCGTGTCAGCTCTGATATGGTTATTGTACCCTCTGGATGCCTTATGTTCAGGAACAAGTCCTCCTCAAAGGCCTTCCTTCTGAGCTCTTCCAGTGCTACCATGTATGATGCCATTTTTCTTTTGATGGTATTGATCGAGTTGTGAAGCCTACCTCCTCTAACCCGCTTTATATAAGCTTCATTCGCTTCTTGGAAGTTATTGCTATTGCAGTTTCTCGAGGTTGAGTCCTTGGTAACTGAAGTTCTCTTTACTCCCGTGGCCGGTGGTAAACGTTCTTCTCCCGCATTTAACTCCCTTCTTTATTTCGCTTAACTCTCGTTCATGCATTGTTTCTTTCTCCATTTTCTTAAACTTAGACCTTCTCTAAGGGGGAGTACCTTGTACTTCAAGCTAAGTTTTTCACACCCCATGCTTTTTGCTTATGACAAAAAGGGGGAGTAAACCCAGTTTTTGATGTGTAAGCTGTGTTAGTGTGATTTATTTTTCTTTTGGAGAATTTAAGAGTTCCACATTTATGACCATAGATGTGTCACTGGGCAAATACAAGGAATACATTTCACTTCTTCTGAAGTGATTTTAGTTTGACTCTGATATCCAGAACTCTGATACCTTGTCCGTTGACTCTGATTACTTATGCGCTCTAATTATTCTATTTCATCTATGTCATAAGTTTTTCACTCTGAACTCTTATATTATTTAGCTCAGAATCTAGACTTCTCTAACGTTTTCATCAAGTATTAGATTCAGGGGGAGCTAAGCTCAGAATCAAGCGGTGACTTGAATTCAGAATGAGCAAGATAAACTATTCACATCAGGATAAGTCTAATTCTATATCCCTAAACTCTGAGTGAATTCAGTTTAATGTTTAAGAATTGTTCATCAAAAATCTTAGTTTTGTCATCATCAAAAAGGGGGAGATTGTAAGATCAAGTTTTGATCGTGTAGTACAACTCTTATGTTTTGATGATTACAAGTTAGCCTTTTGATATGAACAATTATGGTACTCTAACGTGTTTTTCTGAGTGTGCTATTTACAGGCTCTGACCTCTATTCAATCTCACACAAATCAGAAGCACTGTGCTTAAAGAGTGACCCAAGCAACGCTTTCGCAACATCTATGTTCCTTATGAACAGTAGAAATGCTTCAGAAGATCTGAAGTTATACAAGCTCTAATATGGGCTCAGTCACTTGAAGTTCTGAAGATCTAGAAGTTCTGACAACCAAGAAACTCTGAAGGTTCAGATGTTCTGATGGTGTAGAAGACTCTGAAGATCCAGAAGCTGAAAAGTGGAAACTCTGATGTCCAAAAGCAAGATGACTCTGAAGACCATGTACTTCCCTCTGAGTTCAGAATCAGAAGATACAACGTCCAGAGGATCTGTGCTTTCCCTCTGACTCTGATCAACCGGCTTCACAAGTTCCAACATGAAGCATTCCCCTGATCAGAAGTCTCCTAGGTTTAAAGGTCAAGTCGCTATGCAAGTACAAAAGCGAATGTACTTTCCTGACGACCTACCTAACGTTCTCAGCCACAGCAGAAGCTGGAATTTCCAGAACTGCCCTTCAACGGTAGCATTTCCATGCAACGTTCAACCCTAATCCTTGGAGTATAAATAGTGACTGAAGATTGAAAGAAGCGGCAAGAAGCTTTCACACACGCGCAAGAAATATTCGAATCCTTCTAAGCATTCTTTCATCCTGAATTTCATTGTGTTTACTATTAGCTTTTTAGAAGCAAATCTCTTGTAAACATTCTTTGATAAACAGTTTGTTTAGTTCCTTTAGGAGATCAAGGTTGTATTGTTAGTCAGTGTATTGTTAGTCACTTGTAGGTTTCAAGTGCAGTTGTAACACATACCTGATTAGTGGATTGCCTTCATTCTAAGAAGGAAGAAATCACCTTAATGGGTGGACTGGAGTAGCTTGAGTGATTTATCAAGTGAACCAGGATAAAATCCTTGTGTGCTTTTCTATCTCTCATCTTTAGCACTTAGTTCTCGAAAAGATTTGTTAAAATCTTTAAGGTGGAAGTTTTATCTTGAAAACGTTATTCAAACCCCCCCCCCCTTTCTACCGTTTTTCATACCTTCAATCGTAACCGCTAACACCACTAAATCTCTTATGTGTACATGAATCTCAGCTCACTAGGTCAACCTTAGCCCTAGGATTCTCATTCAACTTTAGAAAAATTCACTTGTTAACCGTAATATGCATCATCATAATCCATAACAAAGTCCCATTGAATCTTAAACTCTACGAAGCTCGTCCAAATATAACAACCTCAGGTATTCATCTTAATACTAACATTTTCCTTTCTATAGCTTAATCATCCTCCAATCAATCCAACACTTAGCCTCTCGATCAGAACCTGACAATACTTCATGTCTCACACGTTTGGAATAAAATCAATTGGCTTAAAATCTAAACCTTCAATAAGTTTGGACCACCAATATCCTTTAACTCTCCAACACTTCTTAAATGAATATTCATTTCTTAAAGCTACAACTCCTTCCCAAGGAAAATCAATTACTTAACACGAACATTCCTCTCAAATCCGACTAATCCTCGATCAATTCAAATTCATCTTACACCTCCTTCTATCAAAGTCCATAACCAGCTGTGATTCCGAATATCACCCCCTCAATATTAGGTTGATCAGGTCTAATACATCGAAGGTGGAAATTTAGAAAAACCCACTGGAACAGTCAATGAGTTCCTAACATCCAGTAACCACAAATATCCTGATATCAAGTCCCTAACGATTCCGCTACGGAACCACACACCCTCAGTCCAAGAAAAGGTTAATCCTTCCCCGTCAGTTGAGTCAAAGGTCCAACAATCTTGGCAAATCCCTCAATGAAGCGTCTATAATATCCAGCTAACCCACAAAACTTCTGATCTCTGTCACCGTCTTCGGTTGCTCCCAAACCAAAACAGTCTCCACTTTCGCTGGATCCACAGCTATGCCCTCCTTCGAGATAGCATGGCCTAAGAAATTGACTTCCTCCAGCAAGAATTCACCCTTGGAAGGGTTCGCATACAGCTTTTTCTCTCTCAACACTTGTAAAACTTGGCGCAAATATCCTTCATGTTCCTTCGCGTCCTTCGAGTAGATCAATATGTCATCAATAAACACCACCACAAACCGATCTAAGAACTCATGAAAGATGCGGTTCATGTAATCCATGAAAACAGCAGGTGCATTTGTCACTCCAAACGGCATCACTAGGTACTCATAGTGTCCGTAATGTGTCCTGAATGCAGTCTTTGGTATATCCTCCGTCTTCACCCTGATCTGATGGTAGCCTAACTTCAAGTCTATCTTGGGAAATACGGCAGCCCCGCGTAACTGATCCATCAAATCATCTATTATCGGCAACGGGTATCGGTTCTTGATCGTCGCCTTGTTCAGTTGTCGATAATCCACACACAATCTCGACCTTCCGTCTTTCTTCTTAACTAAAAGCACTGGCGCTCCCCACGGTGAAACACTTGATCGAACGAATCCCTTTTGCCGAAAGATCCTCCAACGATTCCGCTTCAAAACTAAACGCCCTAAAATCCTACGTATCGTACCCATAAGGAATTTCCCTGAGATCCTAGCTTCCTTATCAACGCGTCGGTAAAACAACTTCCTAGCTCAGCGTGCTATCCTAGACCCCGTGTAACTTCTATAGTTAAATCACGAGCAACCTCGAATAAGGTCCTACTAGGAATAATAATCATAAGATCGTAGTCTAAGTAGTAAATACAGGTTAGGCGCGTCATACTCGTTTCGAAGATAAAGGAGTAAGTTATTCTAGACTAAGACAACAATTAAAATATCACCATCGTTCCCACGTTCTTCCTCGTTCAACTCCTCAGCTCTTGCACCCTCCTTGGAATGAATCATTTCCTCTGTAGCAAGTTGTTTTCCTTTCCCAACATTCCCTGATGATTCGCCCTTGGGTGCCTTACAATCTCTGGAGAAATGTCCCGGTTGGTTGCAATTGAAGCATAGACTTCCCTTGATCTTGCACCTACTGGCATAGTGCCCGCTTTCCCCACAGTTGAAGCATAGAGATCCCCCGTCTGGACACTTGTTACTGTAGTGCCCCACTTTCCTGCACCTGTAACACGTCACTATTTTTCCCGAAATCTTGTTTCATGTCCCTCCGGTAGCATCATTCCCTTTCATCTTACTGTCAGACGTTCCCTCCTGAAGTGTCTTGCAGTTCACAGCTAGATGCCCCTCTCGATTACACTTGAAGCATCTCCGTCCAATCACTGAGCACTTGTTAGCGAAATGCCCAAAGTTTCCGCAACGAAAACACGTCACACCTTTGTCACCAACTGGCTTCCCTCCAGTATCAGCAGTCGTTGGTTTGTACACTCTTGAGATAAGATCCCTTCCCTCGGAACGCTGATACGGTCCCCACTTATGGTAGCTCTCCCTTCCGTTGTAGCCTTGGGAACCTGACCTCATTGGTCCCCCAGCTCCTGTTTGGTTCATTCCTCTTTGTTGATACATTGCCGTCGCCATCAGTCGTTGATGATGCTCACGTGCAGCCGCTTCAGCGAGCATATAAGCGTCTTCCGCAGCCTGGTTCATCATTGCCTCGATCAGTGTAGCTATCGCCTCCGCCATCCGGTTAAGGTCCACCATCCTATGTCTCATCAAACGTCCAATTAGTACTAACCATAAGGTAGCACTAGACAAACCACTCAATCCGATTAAGTAGTAACGCAACCAATTAGAGCGAAAATCGCTCTGCAGACAATCAATTTTCACTCTTTGCAGAGTCACACAACCTAGCACAGAAGACCTATTCCCCAAAGACTCCCAAAAGACTCGACTAAGCTCTGATACCACAATGTAACACCCCGATTTCCGGGTGCCACTTTAGTAATCCAAAAATAAACTCTACGCGGAAAACAGGTAATTTTTTTTCTTCGTTTGATTCCTTTTAATAAAAGCAATAGAAAATAAAGACATAACCCAACAACTAAACTAACCGATGTACACCCAAATGTAGACATGTACAGCCTCAGCTGCACTTCCACGTCACGCGCACTCGCAGTGACTCCAAAGTAGTGTGCCCGTAGGCAAATATATACAGATCCCGAAGTGTGAGTGAGAAAGTTATAATTACAATCCATTAGGAGAAAGTCGGCCTCAAAATGGCCTAAGCAAAGACCCCTATGGTCCGACTGACTCACTGTGATCCCTCAGTAAAAGAACCACACAAAAGTCATACGTCGGGAACCTACCCTGTCCCAAAAGCAAAACGAATCAGAGCTCTACACAAAATATGACGCCTGCCTAAACCTACCCTCCCAGTACCAAGTCCACAGCGAAATGAAGTTGGCAAATTGAAGCTCAGCTCCATGCGTCGTAGAACTCCTTTCGTCAGACGTCCACGCTTGTCAGTCCGGTCCTCCATGACCCTTCCCCGGTACGTCGCCCGATGACCCACAAGATAGATCACCCAAGCGGTGGGGCATGTCAGTCAACCAGCTCAAACCTGATCCCCCCGAGGGAGAGACCATCGAAACCCAATCCACCGTCGACAACTGGCAGCAGGCCGACCGCCCAAACACAAACATGAAACCAAAGCCAAGGCGCTAGGGTCAACTCACGGAAATAAGTAGATATACACTCAACATGTGATATGGGGTATAGATATATATGTTGATATATATATAAACAATCCTAGCATGTTATTGGCTCTAACAATGCTTCAATAAATCAAACAGCACACAATTCCAGTCAGAATGAATGTATGCGTGAAATGCAATCAATATGATCCGGATTGTGACGCGTTCCCGTTCGCCACAAGTGAAGCATTCCCGTTCTTCACTATGGATGAACCATTCCCGTTATTCATCCTTGGTGAACCATTCCCGTTATTCATCGTATGATGAACCATTCCCGTTATTCATCATTAATGCATTGGTGAACCATTCCCGTTATTCACCATGAGATGCACAGGTGAACCATTCCCGTTATTCACCCGATTGATGCAATATGGTTAGCCAAACATCGAATCGTCCTCACCACATAAGTGTTTAGCTCAAAACCCAATATCAAAAACCCAAGAGTTAGTGTCGGTCAATACAACACAACTCGGAGTTAGTGTCGGTCAATACAACACAACTCCAATAACAAAACCCAAAATCAAAGCCAGAGTTAGTGTCGGTCAATACAACACAACTCCAATAACAAAACCCAAAATCAAAGCCAGAGTCAGTGTCGGTCAATACAACACGACTCGGAGTTAGTGTCGGTCAATACAACACAACCCCAACACCCAAAACCCAGAGTTAGTGTCGGTCAATACAACACAACTCGAACAACAAGAACCCAGAGGTAGTGTCGGTCAATACAACACAACCCAACAACAAGAGTACTAAAGTACTCGGGAGTTTAGTGTCGGTCAATACAACACAACTCCAAAAATAAAACCCAAAGTCAAAACCCAGAGTTAGTGTCGGTCAATACAACACAACTCCGATAACAAGAGTACTAGAGTACTCGGTGACTTTCAATCATCACCGTAGCTCCCCTCAGTGGCTTTCCCCAATTCCAAAACCCACCACAAAAGTCAATTATTTTCCCCCTTTTGTTCTCCTATGCTTATTCGTTAATAAAAATGTTTCGAATTGAATTAGTCAAGTTATGAGTTTATTTCTCAAAGTCTAAGTCCCCCAAAGTCTCTATTTTTCGAAAGTCTAATCATTCTAAGTTTCCAAAGACCAACCACCCAAAAGAAATTTCCCGGGGAAAGTCTAAGAATACGAACAAATACCAATGAATGGCTAAGTCTCAAACCCCACGTTTGGACTTGCCTAGGGTCGTTTATTCAACCCGAAATATCAAAGATCACCAGTTCAATGATTTCCCCACTCCGAAGTCGCGTCAAAACGCACAATTCAACAATATCTCAACAACACAAGTTATGGAAAACATCATAACATCAGTTCATCCACATAATCAACATCAAAGCAAAGCATAAGTCGAATTCATCGACGCCTATCATGCAGTCATAGCTAATAGTAAGTTGCCCTAACCTCGAGCTGCTCCAGTCTCGTGGTCTAAATCTCCTTCACACAAATGCTCTGAAACTCCCAAAGTTCCTTCAACTGAACCTCGGAGAAAAACAAAGCAGAATCCAAACAAAATCGATTAGTTCGATCGCAATACAACTCATAAACGATAGACAAAGCATTAAAGCTTCAGAATACAACAATCGGATACGAAAAGACAAGTTTTCGAAACCGAAAAACTCCCCCCCTCACAACATAGCTCTCGGCCAAAAAGGAAAAAGAGCTCCGACTCTTTTTCTTCGATCAAATCTGTTTACAAGGTAGTTTTAGGGTAAAACTAAGGCAAAGAAACTGTCGGAACAATTTTCGGACAATCGGATCGAAATACGGCTGTTCAGGGGCGTTTTGGTCCAAAATAAAAGCTCAAAACCTCAAAGTTATCAGTTCGGAAAACAAATTTGACAGCAATGATCCTTACGACATCCGTGACAACAAATCCTAAAGGCACGAAGTTAGATTATGACTTTTCGACAATAAAGTTTCGAAATGTGCGCCAAAAAGGTTTTGAATTAGTTTTCCAGATCTTGGACAACTCGATCCAAATCGGCGAATACTGACGGAGGTTTTAGGCTCTTGGGCACGTAGGGAAGATAACCCAACCAAGAAATCAGAGAAAACGGACAGTTTTACAAAAAGCTCAAAACTGTGAGCACAGAAACGACTACAGAAACGCAGTAGAAACAGTAATCAGAGGTAAGAATCAAGCTAGTTACCTCGGTACCTCGAAGTAGGGACGAACTGCGCGAAGATCGGTCGAGTTTCGGCGAAAAACTTTCTCCCCCTTGCTCTCCTCAAACCGCGGCCCCAAATAGAAAGAAAATGAAGATATTTTGCTTTTTCGACTATTTATAGGCAGGTGAAATCGCGGGAAAATGAAAATTTCGCGATTCCGATTTTTGCAGCACGTTCACCGATGAATTCCAAGAGAGATTCTGGCGACAGATTTCCAAAACTCAAAACAAATCTCTAACTTTTGGGAAAAACGATATCTAAAATCCCAAAAGCGGTGCAAGTTAATCTGGCCCGAAAAACTACTTTTTGCTGTGATGGTCAGACGACAAAACTTCCTTCTGAAGAAAGATTGGAAACGTCGAAACAAATCTGGCTGCGGACGGAAACTTCGTTAAAAGTCCTGAAAAGAAAAAGTCTTCATCCATCGCTCGAATCTAGGGTTTCGAAGCAAAGAAATTAGCGTCGTCGGACTTCCGAAAAGTGAATACTATCGTGCGTACAGTCCAGGGTTCCGAAATGAAACACTGGTCGAAGGAAAAATAAAGAGAACTTTTTATTTTCCCAAGGATTTGAAATCACACTTAAACGTTGCTTTAAAAGCGAAATTAGCCTATTCTGGACACTCTCGCCATAGGGCAGGTGTGCAGACGACTCGCACTAATTCCTAAAACAACTAAGAAACAATCCTCAAGCAATTCCCGAACTTTCTTCTTCATTAACCTTTCTCAAACAGCGAACTCCTGTCACGCTTACACTGATTCTACGCGTGAGTCGGAAATTAACTTGTTCTGTAAATCCAGGTCTTACATTTCGTATCGAAACGCTTGTCATGGAAAGGATTAAGAGAAGTTCTAACATTCCTCTAAAGATTTTTGGAATTAGTTTCTATCGCGCTTTTAAGGGTAGATTAGTCGTTTACTAATGCTCTTGTCCTAGGTATAAGCGAATGATTCTTGCGTCACAAGTTACATCGATTCTAATATTATCCTTAACCATTTCCTGAACTATCACCTTCATAAATTTATTCCATTTGATGAACTCTTGTTCAGTTTTCTTCCTTCACGTTACATCGAACTAAATTGTGAGTAGGAATTTTACCAATTTATTCTAAGCTTAAAAACTTGGGTCTCACACCAAACACCCTGCTTGATTGCATCAACGTATTTAATCATGAAACATCTTTAAGGGTTCGCAATGTGCAAGGTCGCACTGACCTTAGTGAGAAACCTGCCTTGGTTGCTGAAGACTGGGATCGTCTTTGCACTTGGATGCTTGACCAAGCGGCAGTGATGATAGGTTTCCTTACTGCTGAAAGGGATCAAAGAATTGAAGCTGCTAGTCAGCATTTCAGAAGAAGAGAAGCAATGAATGAACAAAGGTTGAGAAATCAACTTCATGCTGCTATTGAAGAAGCTAAAAAGAAGAAAGAACAAGAAGAAGAAGCTGCAAGGCTTGAAGCAGAACAACGTGAAGCTGCAAGGCTTAAAGCAGAACAACGTGAAGCTGCAAGGTTGCAAGCTCTGGAACAAGCAGCTAAATTACAAGCTGAAGCTGAGGCACTTAGAATTATTCCATTTACTGATGTTGCCTCCACATCTGCTCAAGTTCCTCACTCTGATCAAGCTGCTCCGTCTGCTCAACCTCAGTCAGATTCAAGACTTGATCTAATTGAACAAAGACTTGATTCTCATGAAGCTCTTCTTCAGAGTCTGAAAGAGATGTGCACATAACTTTTGAAGAGGACACCCAAGCCTTAGTCTTTAGGAACTTTTTTTATTCTGCTTTTCTACTATGTTACTATGTTTTCGCGTTTAACTCAGGTTCTTCTATTCAATTATCGTTTTTTCTATGCTTGCATAATTCTTGTTTATCATTACTTAATTTTCACTCATACACATTAATCAACAAACAAGTTTTTTTATTTATTAATAAGATAATTCATACAATGCATTGATACATTTAAAAAGGAAAATTTTTCCTCAATACTCTACATTGCCTACGCATCGCTGCTTTCTCAAGCTCCAGACGATGCTGCCTATGTTTCAAGTGGACCAAGTTCTGGCGCAGCTCCTGCCTCTCAGGACCCTCTGCCGCAGTCTCCAAAGCCACCTCTGTTGCTCTGATCTCCTCATAAAGGTCCAGCTCCTTCTGGAAGAATATTTGCATTTCCTCCACGAATCTGAGGAAGCCTCTGAGGATGTTGTCCATTTCTGGACTCAGGCTCATGCCTAGTAGCTGGTTTGTCAGACTATAGACACTTAGCTCCTCTAGATGGCGCACATTGATGAAGAGATCTTCATCAAAGACCTTCTTCCTCAACTGCTCGATGCATGCTATGAAGGATGCCATTGCAATTTGAGTTCAAGTGAAAACGAGATGTGAAGACTGTTATGCTTTAACCGCTATTTATAAGCTCAGTTCAGTCTACAGAAGTTAATGCTGAAGCAGTTTCTCGAGGATTGTTTATTGGTAACAGATGTTTACCTTTAACTCCTTGGTCGGTGGTAAACGTTGAAGGTATGAAAAACGGTCGAGAACTAAGTGCTAAAAATAAGGGATAGAAAAGCACACAAGGATTTTTATCCTGGTTCACTTGATAAATCCCTCAAGCTAATCCAGTCCGCCCGTTAAGGTGATTTCTTCCTTCTTAGAATGAAGGCAATCCACTAATCAGGTAAAGTGTTACAACTGCACTTGAAACCTACAAGTGACTAACAATTACACTGACTTAGCTCACACTAAGATTCACTCTCTTTGTCTTCTCTAGGATCCAATTAACCTTGATCTCCTAAAGGTAACTAAACAAACTGTTTAAGAAAGAATGTTTACAAAAGATTTGCTTCTGGAAAGCTAATAGTAAACACAATGAATTCAGATGAAAGAATGCTTAGAAGGTTTTTGAATATAGCTTGCGCGTGTGTAATTCTTCCAACAGCATCTTTCAATCTTCAGCCTCTATTTATACTCCAAAGATTAGGGTTTGAACGCTGCATGGAAATGCTACCGTTGGAGGGCAGTTCTGGAAATTCCAGCATCTGTTGTGGCTGAGAACGTTAGGTAGGTCGTCAGGATAGTACATATGCTTTTGTACTTAGATAGTGACTTGACCTTTAAACCTAGGAGACTTCTGATCAGGGGAATGCTTCATGTTGGAACTTGTGAAGCCGGTTGATCAGAGTCAGAGGGAAAGCACAGATCCTCTGACCGTTGTATCTTCTGATTCTGAACTCAGAGGGAAGTACATGGTCTTCAGAGTTTCTTGCTTCTGGACATCAGAGTTTCCACTATTCAGCTTCTGGATCTTCAGAGTCTTCTACACCATCAGAACATCTGAACCTTCAGAGTTTCTTGGTTGTCAGAACTTCTAGATCTTCAGAACTTCAAGTGACTGAGTCCATATCAGAGTGAACATAGATGTTGCGAAAGCGTTGCTTGGGTCACTCTTTATGCACAGTGCTTCTGATTTGTGTGAGATTGAATTGAGGTCAGAGCCTGTAAATAGCACACTCAGAAAAACACGTTAGAGTACCATAATTGTTCATACTCAAATGTTAACTTGTAATCATCAAAACATAGAGTTGTATTACTCGATTAAAACTTAATCTTACAAACTCCCCCTTTTTGATGATGACAAAACTAAGTATTTTGATGAACAATTCTTAAACAATAAACTGAATTTACTCAGAGTTTTGAGATATAGAATAAGACTTATCCTGATGTGAATAGTTTATCTTGCTCATTCTGAATCCAAGTCACAGCTTGATTCTGAGCATAGCTCCCCCTGAATCTAAGACTTAATGAAAACGTTAGAAATGTCTAGATTCTGAGCTAAATAATGTAAGAGTTCAGAGTGAAGGCGCATGACATAGATGAAATAGAATAATCAGAGCGCATAAGTATTTAGAGTCAACGATAAGTGGTATCAGAGTCAAATAGAATCACTTCAGAAGAAGTGAAATGTATTCCTTGTATTTGCCCAATGACACATCTATGGTCATAATAGTGGAACTCTTAACTTCTCCAAAATAAAATCACACTTACACATAAAAAAAAAGCTAGGTGTACTCCCCCTTTTTGTCATAAGCAAAAAGAATGGGGTGTGAAAAAAAAAAAAAAACTCAGCTTGTAGTACAAGGTACTCCCCCTCAGAGAAGGTCTGAGTGAAAAAATGGAGAATTAAACGCGGTAAGAATGAGAGTTACGCGAATTAAAAAAGGGAGTTAATGCAAAATAAGAATCGTTTACCACCGGCCACGGGAGTAAAGAGAACTTCAGTTACCAAGGACTTATCCTCGAGAAACTGTAAGAGCAATAACTTCCAATGAGAGAATGAAGCTTATATAAAGCGATTTAGAAGAGGGTAAGCTTCACAACTCGATCAATACATAAAAAGAAAAATGGCATCATACATGGTAGCACAGGAAGAGCTCAGAAGGAAGGCCTTCGAGGAGGACATGTTCCTTAACATAAGACATCCAGATGGTACAAAGACCATACCAGAGCTGACGAGAACACTGCTTGAAGAGGACCTTTGTCCGGAGCTGAAGAATGACTTGAAGGAATTCCTTGCCTTCGTGAAAGAAATTCAAGAACTCAGCCAGCTTGAGCTGAGGCTGCTGGAAGAAAAGGAAACCATAGAAATGAGGCTCAAAACGACAGAAGAGATTCTGGAGAGGGATGAGCTAAACGTCAATCTCAACAACATCCAGTATGCATTGGAGCGTCTGGAGAAAGATAGGTCAAAGCAGCGCCAAGAGTGCAGAAGAATGAGGAGGGATCCTCCATTCTAGATTGTAGGGAAAAGCAAATGTATGATGAAAAAGCATAATGATTATTAATAAAGAAAAGAAAATTTTGCAAACACAATGTGATAAATATATATATATATATATATATATATATATATATATGTATGTGCAAAGATAAACAACAACTAACAAAGCATCACAACTAAAGAAACTTAACGAGAATAAAAAGAAGTTAAAATAAAACTAAGTTAAGAGAGAAAACGAAGAGATCCTAAGACTAGGGCTTGTCAGAGCGACGCAGAAGTTCCTTAAGAATTTGCTTCATGTCCATCAGCAGAGACTCATGAGTATCAAGACGTTGTTCCATGAGATCGAGTCTGGAAGAGCTTGACTGTGTGGAGCGAGAAGGAACATTCTAAGCAGATTGATGAGCTGGAATGGAAGCAGAAGTAGTAGGAGTAAAGACCACTGGAGCAAGTGCTTGACATCTAAGGGCTTCAGCTTCAGCTTCAAGTCTCTCAGCTTCTAATCTTGCTTGTTCAGCTTGAGCTGCTGCTTGACGTGCAGCTTCCTCTGCTTGCTCTTGCTTTCTTCTGGCCTCTTCAACAACTTCAAGGAGCTTATTTCTTTGCTGTTGTTCTTGCAGAGCCACTCTTCTTGCAAACCGTTGTCTAGCAGCCTCGATCCTCTGATCCCTTTCTGTAGTCAGATGCCTCATCATAATAGGAACCTGAGCTACTAACCAAGTACTCAGATTATTCCATTCCTCAGCAACAGAGTCAGCATTCTCACTCAGGTCCGTGTGACCTTGCACATTGCGTAGCATCAATGAAGCTTCATGATTAAAAACATTAATGCACTCAGAGAGAGAGGTTGCTCTAAGGTAAGTGTAGGGAATTATGGAGAGGTTGGTTTCAGAAGAGGTAGGGTGATTGCTACTGTTTGCCTCAGAAGCACCTTGAGGAGAGCCAATGTTAAAGGTTTGGACATGTGGTTCAGAGGCTCCAAGTTGTGGTTCAGAAGTTTCAACCAGAGGATGTGGTGATCTAACCGAAGAGTGGTTAGATACAGAGTGTGTTGGTTCTGGTTGAACTGGCTCTTGATAGACAGGGTCAGGTTGAGCTGGTTGGGCTAAAGGGTCTGCCTCATGTAAAGGGTCAGCCAGGATAGGTTCATCTGGGTCAACTAGATGTTCAGGTCTAGGTCCAGGGTTTGGGACCGTAAGGTAATACTCTGGGATGGCAGACACTTTTTCTTTTCTGACCTCCATGAATTTACGATGTGACTCAGAATTGTTGGAAGGTGAGGAGTCAGCAACGTTGATTGGGAATGATACAGGAGTATAAGCAGTGGAAGAATCTGTATCAGTGGTTCTGGCAACCGGACGTTCTGATGCTATGGGGACAGAGTGATCAGACGTTCTGGGTTCATGTTCTGGTTGTGCAGAAATGATTGGTTCATGTTCAGAGGGTTCAAGAATTATGGGTTCTTGTTGGATTGTGATGGGTGAGGTTGGTTCATCTGGACGTGGGGTTTGAAGCATATTCCACAGAGGGGCTTCTTGTTAGGAAGGTTGGAAAAAGGAAGACCTTGGGGAATTTGGTGGAGATGTGGTTTGGACAGCAGGTTGAGACTCTGGGATAGTAGTGAGTTGGGTGGATGTGCGTTTAAGGAGGGTAGAAATGGGAAGTGCATCAATAGAATTTAAATCATCATCAGATTCAATGATAGCAGACTTACTTGTACGTACGGCAGAGCGAGTCACTCTGGCAGAAGTCTCCATCCTGATGACTGCAGCAGCAGGTTCCACACGTGTAGGCTTCACCACTATTCTGACTTGTTTCTTCTTCTTCTTGGGAGGAGAAGGACCATCTTCATTATCACCATCATCACCATCATCTGGCTTGGTGGTTTCAGCATGTTTCCTCTTAGGCTGGTCAGCCTTCTTCTTCCTCTTCAGAGGGACATCAGATTCCTCAGAGGATTCTTCTAAGACCATCTTCCTCTGAACTTTCCTCTAGGGAGGAGAGTCAAACTCTGGAGCTGGGGGCAATCTTCTGAAGAACTCATCTACGTCAATCCCATACCCTTGTTGCTTCAGACCATCAATGTAGCACAATATTGCTTCTGGGTTGTCTGCTTGGGTCCACAGAGGGAAGTCATCCAGAGGCACCCTTCTTTGTCTGATTTCAGCAGACGTATCTTCATGAGCAGGGGCTATCTTCTTCTTAACCAATCCCATCTTCTTCAAGGAATTGACTGTGAAGACATCACTAACGATGGTGGACAGATCCTCTGTGCATCCTGCCTTGATCAGATCTTCGACAAATTTGCTCTCAATGAAGAGATCTGATAGCAGTCTCCCAAAGGGAATATACTTGATGGCAGACTTGATGGAGGCAGTAGTTCTTGACTTCCTGATACATTCCTTCAGGTAAGAGAACAAGAAGAAGGGGAGGCAGATCTTCTTCTTATCTTGAATGAAGAATAACATCGCCTTCTGGCAGAAGTTGATGTAGTCAGGAGAGCTACCCTTCGGCCTTTGATTGATGCAGTGAAGAAGAATCTTGTGCCAGATTCTGAGCTTGGGATGAAGATCCACCACCTTGTAGTCAGTCTTGCCCGGTTTGTAGGTGGTGTACAGAGCCTTGTTGGTTTCATCCTTGGTTTTGGGTTTCAGCTTCGATTCTGTCAGTTGAAATCGATACCCATTTCCAGTGTCTGCACCCAGCAGATTCACAATCGACTTCTTAGTGATGATGATCCTCCTTCCAGCAATGTAGGAGACCACTTGAGTGTCATCGCAGTCGGCATGCTTCCAAAATTCCTTGACCAATTTGTCATAAATTGGTCCTCTGAGCCTATTGAAGTACTCTTCCCATCCCTGAGCCTTTACTTCAGGACGCAGGTCATACCCATTTGCAGCAAGGTTGTCTAGGTCGAATCTCCATTCTGCAAGTACTTGGAGTTCTTCCGGAGCATAAACGCAGTGAACGGCACAGCCCCGTTCTGCGATTGGGATCATCTTCTCTGATGCTTGACCTTGGTTTGGATTCTCAGGACCCAAATGGCCTGTAGCTTGACCTACTACCATGTGAGGGAACCTGGTTGCATCTGCAGCTTCAGTTCTGGTTTGTCTCACCATTTTTGAGTTTGTTGAAGGTTTTGGGTTGAAGATGAAGGTGAAGGATGAATAGAGAGCGAGAGAGAGATCGTGGGTAAGAAGTTTTGAAAAACTGAAGAGAGAGAGTGTAAAACCGTAAGTGTAGGAGATCGTGTGTGTATAGTGGGTTTTGACAAATAACCGTTGTTGATTCAAAAAGCAATTTAAAATCAACGGTTAAAAATTAAAGATAGATAGTAACAGTAAATACACCTATCACACGCAGGAGAGAAGCACATCAACACTCATTACAACAGACTTGACAGCACGGGCACAAGGAACTATGTGTCATAGATACTGACACACGTTTATTGTCTCAGCTTCAGAGTCAGCACCAATGGGTACATAAACTCTGATAGAGTTACCTTCTGGACTAGACCTCTTCTGATGAAGATGCATCATAGTCAGAGGTTCTGATCCATCTTCATGCTGGACAAAAGTCCATATTCAGATTTTTCAGAATGAAATTAAATCTATCCTCTGCTAAGGGCTTTGTAAAGATATCTGCCCATTGATGGTCAGTATCAACAAACTTCAAAATAAGTACGCCCTTGTGTACATAATCTCTAATAAAGTGATACTTTACCTCAATGTGCTTTGCCCTTGAATGTAAGATAGGATTCTTACTCAATGAAATTGCAGCAGTGTTATCACAATAGATTGGGATATTGCTCTCTAGGATTTGATAATCCTCCAGCTGATGTTTCATCCAGAGCATCTGAGTGCTGCATATTGCTGCTGAGATATATTCTGCCTCTGCAGTTGATAGTGCAATGGTTGATTGCCTCTTGCTTGCCCATGAGACTAAGTTGCTTCCCAGAAATTGACAATTTCCAGAAGTGCTTTTTCTCTCTGTTCTATCTCCAGCATAATCAGCATCACAATAACCTGAAAGCTTATACTCTGATGTTTTCTTATACATCAAGCCAAGGTTAGTGGTACCTTTCAGATACCTTAGGATCCTCTTAACAGCAGTTAAGTGGGTTTCCCTTGGATCTGATTGGAAACGAGCACATAAATGAACACTAAACAATATATCTGGCCTAGATGCAGTTAAGTATAGAAGTGATCCTATCATACCACGATAGAGCTTCTGACAAACTTTACCACTTGCATCTTCTTTCTCCAGAATGCATGTAGGATGCATTGGAGTCTTGGCCACTGTAGAATCCAGCATATTGAACTTCTTCAGAAGTTCTTTAGTGTACTTGCTCTGATGGATATATGTTCCTTCTGGTGTTTGATCAACTTGTATTCCCAGAAAGTACTTGAGTTCTCCCATCATACTCATCTCAAATTCAGCCTGCATCATCTCAGAAAATTCTTTGCATAGAGATTGATTAGCAGAACCAAATATAATATCATCAACATAAATTTGCACAATTAAGATATCATCTTTGTAAGTTTTGCAAAAGAGAGTTGTATCTACTTTACCCCTTACAAACTTATTCTCCAGAAGGAATGAGCTGAGTCTCTCATACCATGCTCTGGGAGCTTGCTTTAGACCATAGAGTGATTTCTTCAACTTGAACACATGGTCTGGATTCTTCTCATCCTCAAAACCTGGGGGTTGATGAACATAGACTTCCTCTGATATATATCCATTTAGGAAGGCACTCTTAACATCCATCTGATGTAGAATTATGTTGTGATTGGCTGAGAAAGAGATCAACAGTCTGATTGCTTCTAGTCTTGCTACTGGAGCAAATGTCTCTGTGTAGTCTATTCCTTCCTGCTGGCTGTAGCCTTGGGCGACTAGCCTTGCCTTGTTTCTGACTACATCTCCTTTCTCATTCAACTTGTTTCTGAACACCCATTTTGTTCCAATTACATGGACACTTTCCGGCTTCTTCACTAGGCTCCAAACATCATTCTTGGAGAATTGATTCAATTCTTCTTCCATGGCCAGAATCCAGTCCTTGTCCTGAAGAGCTTCATCAATTGACTTGGGTTCAATTAAGGACACCTATCCTTTCAGACTAAGCAGGGTCTCTTCTGAGGGTCTGAAGGCTGATCTGGTTCTGACTGGTTCGTCTTTGTTACCCAGAATCAATTCCTTAGGATGAGCTGCAGTGATTCTGCTCTTCTTCAGAGTTTGTGAATCAGAGGGACCAGCTTCTTCTTCTGGTTCATCTTCCTCTGGATCAGCTTCCTCTGGAGCTTTTCCTTTGTCAGAAACATTTATACTTAAATCTGTAAATTTCTCAACTAGCTTTGACTGGTCAGAGTCAAGCTTATCGTCAAATCTAACATGAATAGATTCTTCAATAGTTTTAGCGTCAGTATTATAAAATCTAAAACCTTTAGATCTCTTAGAGTAACAAAGTAATAGACATTTAGAAGACTTAGCATCAAATTTATGCAATCTATCCTTAGTATTAAGAACATAACAAACACAAACAAAAGGATGAAAGTAAGAAATGTTGGGTTTTATGTTCTTCCACAATTCATACGGAGTCTTATTCAGAATTGGTCTCACAGAGATTCTGTTCTGAATGTAACACGCTGTGTTTACTGCCTCTGCCCAAAAGTGCTTAGCCATGCCGGTTTCTTGGAGCATGGTTCTAGCCATCTCCTGAAGAGTTCTGTTCTTCCTCTCACAACACCATTTTGTTGAGGAGTTCTGGGACAAGAGAAATCATGTGCAATTCCATAGGAATCAAACCGACTCTCAAACTTATCATTCTCAAACTCTCCACCATGGTCACTTCTGACACGCACAATCCTACAAGCCTTCTCGTTTTGCACTTGGGCTATGAAGGTAGAGAACACAGCATGAGACTCATCCTTGCGGGTTAGAAACTTTACCCATGTCCAGCGGCTATAGTCATCAACGATAACCATCCCATATCTCTTGCCACCTATAGACTCAGTTTTCACTGGTCCAAAAAGGTCGATATGCAGAAGTTCCAACGGCCTTGAGGTTGAGACAACATTCTTTGCCTTGAAAGGGACTTTTGTGAATTTGCCTTTCTGACATGCTTCACAAAGAGCGTCTGAAGCGAACTTCAGAGTGGGCAAGCCCGTGACAAGGTTTAGCTTGCTCAGCTGAGAAATCTTTCTCAAACTGGCATGCCCTAACCGTCTATGCCATACCCATTGCTCTTCATTAATAGACAGAAGGCACTTCACATTCTGAGCCTCCAACTCAGATAATCTGATCTTATAAATGTTGTTCTTCCTCTTGCTGTTAAACAGAACAGAGCCATCGATCTGACTTACAGCCCGGCAGGACTTTTGATTAAAGATAACATTATAACCCTTGTCAGCTAATTGACTTATAGACAATAAGTTATGAGTTAAGCCGTCTACCAATAAAACATTATCAATGCATGGACTACTATCTACACAAATAGTACCAGTAACAACAATTTTACCCTTTTCGTTGCCACCAAAGCCAACTTAACCTCCAGGCTTAAGTTTTAGCTCTTGGAACATACGCCTTTCTCCCGTCATGTGACGCGAGCATCCACTGTCCAGATACCATGACTGGTGTTTCAGTGGAGCTATCAAGGATATCTGCAACATAGATAATCTTATCCTTAGGTACCCACTTTCTAGGTCCTCTCTTGTTAGTTACCCCAGAGGTTCTGATCACCTTGGGTTTCTCAACATGATAATGTAAAGGAATTTTTGCATGATATTTAGACATGGAGAAAGATCCCTTTTTAAGAGGAGGTTTAGCAACTTCAGCAGGTAAAGGATCAGGCAATATGGTACCAGAGGGAACAAAGCATTCATACAAGGATTTAGCTTTAGGCACAGAAGGCTCATTTCTAATTGGTTTAGAATAGCCAATGCCATGCATTCCATTTCTGCTCACGCCATAGATCAATGAAGCCATCAAGCTTCTATCTACGCTTTTAGCCAGGAATCTTTGAAAAGATTTTTCATACTTAGATTCATGCTTACTATCAGAGGCATCGCAGGCAATAACTTCTTCTAACTTAGCAATTTGTGTCTTAAGCACAGAGTTAGAATTTACTAAAGCATGGTTATCATTTTTCAAATCAGAAATGATTTTCTCATGTTCAGAAGGAGTTTTAGAAATAGCAGATAAGTTCTTTTTCAGCTTCTTATGCTTAGACAATAAAGAGTTATACTTATCCATAATATCAGACAAGGCATGTTTCAGTTCAGAGGTTGAGAAAGAAGCGAATACCTCATTTTCATCATCTGAATTAGGATCTCCTTCTGATTCTGAGTCAGAGTCAACAGCTTCCTTTGACTCTACTCCTTTGTCTTTGACAATGGCCATGAGTCCTTGGACTTCACCATCAGAGTCAACATCCTCTGACTCTGATTCATCAAAAGTCACCATCAGACTTTTCTTGGTCTTGAAGTGCTTCTTTGGCCTCTTGTCCTTCTTTAATTTTGGACAGTCACTTTTGTAGTGCCCTGATTCCTTGCACTCAAAGCATGTGACTTCCTTAATTGAGGACTTCTTCTGACCTGAGGATTCAGACTTTCCTTTGGCCTTTCCAGAGCCTTTGTACTTGCTCTGCCTATGCTTCCAGATACGGTTGAGTCTTTTAGAGATCAGAGTCAGCTCATCTTCATCAGAATCTTTCGATGCTTCTTCAGATTCTTCTGCTTCATCTTGAAGAGCTTTTGGCTTCTCTGCTTTAGCCTTCTCAGATTTGGATTTTAAGGCTATTGACTTCTTCCTCAGATCTTGCATCTCTGAGCGCTTCAGCTCATGGCACTTCAGTATGCTGATGAGTTCTTCTAAACTCATACGCTCAACATCTCTTGTGAGCTCTATTGAAGTCACCAAGGGCATCCAGCTTTCAGGAAGACTTCTGAGGACCCTTATGACATGATCTTTAGTTGTGTAGCTCTTGTTGAGAGGTCGTATTCCAGCTACAAGCAACTGAAATCTGGAAAACATTTATTCAATGGACTCGTTTGGCTCCATGATGAAGGATTCATACTTTTGGATCAAAGACAGTGCCTTTGATTCTTTGACTTTCTTGTTTCCTTCATGAGACATCTTCAGGGATTCAAAGATGTCTTTTGCATACTCACGATCTGTAATCTTCTGGTACTCTTCATAAGAAATAGCACTTAGAAGAATTGCTATAGCTTTGTGATGTTGTGAGTAAAGCTGCTTTTGATCTACAGTCATCTCTGACCTTGGGATCTTCTTGCTGTAACACCCCCGATTTCGGTGGCGTCACTTTAGTAACCAAAAATAAAATAAATGCGGAAAAACGTGAATATTTTTTTTTTCCGATCGATAATTGTTTTAAATAAGTAAAAACTTGCCGAACCAATGAAACATCGACAAAATGTAAACATGACTAATGTACAATATATACACACCCCATAGCAAACATCAGCCACGTCACGAGTAACCTCCAGTGACGGGAAAGTAGTGCCTGACGGCAAATATGTACAACTCAAAATATAAGGTAAGTATTCAAAATACAGTCCTCCAAAAGAAAGTAGGTCAGCTCAAACAGCCCGAAGACCTCCTAATCCGACCAACTCCTTATGACTCCCGTAGAGAGAACCACACAAAAAACTAATGATCGGGGACCTACCCTGCCCCAGAATGAGAAAAACTAAAGATCAGAGCCTCGACGCTACTCCTACCCTAATCCCTACTAAAGGAGTACTACACACCACCCCCAACTACGCACCACCGTGATCGTCGTCTGAATCCGAATCCAAGACGATCAGGTCGACGACTGCATCGGTCCTCACAGCAGGGGCTACGGGTACTGTACCCGACCCCAAGGCAGCAGCAGCCGCGACTGTGGGTGAGCTAGACTCAGATGAAGCCCCTTCTACAGGCAACTCCTCTGAAGGGTCCTCCTCGTCCTCTGGTGATGGTGGCGGTACCTCGACTCCAGGGCCATAATGCACGCCCGGCGGTAGGTTAAAGCTAACCGTGTGGCGTCTCAAGACTCCTTGCGTCAGGTTCCCCATTCGGTCCACGTGGTCCTCCATTATTCGCCCCGTGTATATGGCTCGGCGAGTGGCGGGGTCAACCACCCAAGCACCCGGGGTGTCGGTATCCAGTAACTCAAACCTGGTCCCCCCCGAAGGGACGACCATCTCGAACCAATCAGCCATGGACATCTGACAAAAAGGGCATACATAGCCCCCCATACACAGGTAGCACGCGTAAGGGTCAACTCAAAGAATTACATAATAGTACATCCAATAGGCAAAACTTAAGTAATAGCCACATAGGCTTAATTATGAATAACAACATTGTAAATGGTATATTCTGTCAAATAAATAAATAACAGTTGCAAGCATTTAACATGTCTCAAACATCGATAGCAAATAACAAACACAGCCAGCAACTAAATCAGCATGAATGGTGCATGAAATGCATATGCAAAGGAACAAGATGCATTCCGGAGGGATGGGCACCAACGAGTCAGCCCTAACACCAGCCACGGTGGGACCATTTCCGCTCGCGTGTCTCTTATACCAAACAAAGCGTAGTCAGATCAGCAGTAAACCCGCAGGCCTGCCATTTCCGTCTGCTACCAAGAATCACCGTAGTGTTCTTACATGGAAATCCGGGTCTTATGACCATTTTTGGAATCCAACGAGGTCCGGCAATCCCACCGTGTATTAACCTCAATGAGTGCATGAATGCAGGTGGTTAGCCAAACAACGTCTCCGACTCACTCGTCACGTCGTCACGTGTTCTAGCTAACTAATTGTCTCTAAAAAGAATACCCTAAGGTAAATGTCGATTCTGCGACAAAAGACAATTAATTTAAAAAGTAACTCATGATAATTTCTCGAATCATCCGACTCATCTCCATCCGATGGTCAAAAACTGCTCAGCGAACAAAAAGTACCAATGTACTAGGAAACTACCCGTTTCCGGCTTATCCTCAAGATAGCCCAACAACAAATCAGCTCATCGAGCGAAAGAGCATCAAAGTACTAAAAACTTATCAATTTCCTGACTTATCCTTTAGATAGTTGAACAACAAAACTGCTTCTCGAGCAAAGAGTATCAACATACTCTGAAACTCATCAAGTTTCCCCAAAACTTGGACTCGGCGACACTTCTCATTTTCCCAAAAACTAATATTCAAATCCTAAGCTCTTATTCGATTTTGTAAACATTAATTAAAGGTTTAGAGGTTGTTTAATGTCTTATGAATTTTCTTTGTGAAATAACTCCCATTTAGTTTTATCTCAAATCCTATAAGTTTCAAAAGATCCCATGATTCCAAGTTATTCCCAGAGAAGGTCTCGATCCATCAAAACAACAACAAGGGTCCGAACCTCGGTCCGTCCCGTCAAACTTTCTCAGAATCTCACGATAAATCTGGCATAATCGCCTGTTATCCTCACTTTGTTGAACCAACAGACAGATATGTGTATTTGCATATTCAACACAATACAATCCAACAGTCATGGCACATATATCAATACATTGAGGAATAACCATTTTGCACTTAGCATTTAGGGCAAATATCACACATCCTAGATTAACCAGGTAGCATTTAGCATGTGATTCAACCTCAATAACAATCAAGCAATAAAAGATTATCAATTGTCAGTCGTAGCCTCAGAAAACATTTTCCCAATCAACCACAATCAAGTGCATAAACAGTAAATCAAGTCGAATTCGTCGACACCTAGTTCATTATCTAGTATTCAGTGAGTAGCCCTCATCTGTAGGTTCTCCAGGGTGTTTCTCAAAGTTTTCTTCACAATCCTCCTCTTGAACTTCAGAAAGTTCTTCAAACGTTCCTTAGGACAAATCACAGAAATCAAGCACAATGAGTCAGAAACTCAACAAACAATACGTACTAGGATTACACGAAACATTACTAACTCCAAAGTACGATAAACTAACGCGTTAAGACAAGTTTTCAAAAAAACGAAATTCCCTCCCCCCTTGATGGAGCTCTCGGCCACTTTCCCTGATTAGGGGGGTCGATTTTTCTTCGATCAAACTTGGTTCCTAGGTTAACATTAGTCGTAACTAAGACGGTTCTAAGCTCAGAAAAATTTTCGGATCAAAAACTGTCGCAGGGGTATTTTGGTCATTATTTTCAGCTTAGAATTTCAAAACTCGATTTTCGAAAAACAAATTGGATGGGGACGTCAACAACGACGTTTATGATGACTAATCCTACTAGCACGAAGCTAAGTCGTGAATTTTTAACGTAAAGAACGGAACTTTGCCCAGAAATGGGTTTTTCCAACAGAAATTGATCCTGGCGGCATTTCGGCGACTTTCAGCAAAATGTAATCCGCTAAACACGCTCAGGAGCATGCAGAGAATAAGCTTAGACACTGAAATCAGCTTATTTGGACAGTTTTACAAAAAGCTCAAAACTTTGAGCACAGAAAGACATAGAGAAAAGCGATAGAAACGACGATCAGAACAGAGATATGTAACGCCCCGATTTCTCGAGTGTTACACAGTAACTAATTAACCAATTTTCGTAAAGAATTTTCGTAAAGAATTTTCGCCGATTTATTTGTTACTCTTAATTAGGTGATAAAGGTCATATTTACTTTTGAAAGCTCTTGAATACCATTGATAGAAATCACTTTGATGTTTTCCGAATCATAACATAACCATAAACAGCGGGTCAAAGAAATACGTTTTGCATTAAACTCATAAAAGGATAAAACATCAACCGTTATAAAATCAACTGTAAGTAAATAAAGGAAACCGTGTCCACACCCACGTATGGAAAAACCACGGCTGAAGTAAATAGTTTACATCAGTTACTCAAGTTCTCATAAAACTCAACAAAATAAAATGAAGTTCCAAAAAGAACGCTCGCTCATAGGGCTCCCAGTCCAGCTATCAGTGTCACGGTCACTCAGCAGGTTCATCCTTTGGTTTCTCATCGTCTACCACCTGTCTCCTCTTCCTGAGTCTCGGTCCAACTAAGTTGTTGTGAATCCACCGTGCGCCCCCTCCATAGAGTCGTTGTCCTGTAACCGAAGCGTCTGACCCGTCTTGAGGCACGAACTCAGCAGGTGTCCCAGCCTTAGGCTCAGCAGGTGTCCCAGCCTTAGGCCCAGCAGGTGTTTCCCCGACTGCCTCGACCTCAGGTAGTAGGAACCTAGGAGGTGGATAGGGCATGTCAAGGATGCCCCCTTCAACCGTGCGAACCTCCACTATGTTGCCGTCCCGGTCCATCCCTATAAAGCTAACATCCCCGACATAAACTCTTCGGATCCCGGAGGAGTCGGCTCTCCAGGCCCGATCGTCTAGCTCCCCATCAAGTCTCAGCCTCCAGCGAGGCACGAACGTCGTTGTCGTCGACGCCATCTACCCCCCCCCCCAAATAAACACATAGCAAACAAGAAAGGGTCAGGTCTAAAAGAAAACACATAATACAATAGATATAATGAGACAACTTCCACAATTTTTTAAAAGTAACTATCTCTTTTACATTAGGGCTTAAGATGTTAGTTAGTCATCTATCGGTTCCTCACTTCACACAACCCACCAAATCTTCCATGGCCATCTTCGTGCTTCCGCAGAGGCACGGTTATCACGGTGACCGCAGTCAACCAAATCACGTGGAGCCGCAATGATCCACAAAAGTTCACGGTGACCGCAGTCAACCAAATCACGTGAGCCACACCGGCCCACAAAGTTCACGGGTGACCGCAGTCGACCCAAAATCTCCCTCGCGTGCAAGGTACCATCGTTCTCATGGACCATAGTCTACCTGACCTATGTCCGCTAATTAATTTCACTTGCATGCAAGTCACAACACTGTTAATTCTCTTTCTCTTTGTTCTTAAGGCTCTAAAGTCAAACCTAGAGTCTTAGTTTCATATCGCAGAAATAAAACACAATCCAAGCGCCCAAGGGAATTACAGCTGGATGAGCGACCCTTGAACACTATTCGATACACAATACAACCCGCTTAAGATATAACATAGGCATACACGTATGCATGGCACATCATGAACAATTATCAAGTAAGGTATCATAGGACTAGTACAAGAAAGCGAAATAAAAGAATTCTCCGAACCCTCAAAAAAATAGGGTTCGGCCGAACCACCTTTGTGGTCCTTAGGGTTTTAAAAAAAAAAATTCTTCTTTTCTTTCCTTTCCAGCACACAAGCCCTAGTACAACCCTAACCATCAATCCATATCAAAATTCTCAGAATTAGAATCATCACCAACAATCCTCACTCAACATGTCCAAAAAACAAAGGATTTCACGTAGCCAAGTTTCAAGCATGCATATGGATTTTATCACGTCATCATAATTCACTATAAATTCACCAAACGAGAACTCATACGACATGAGCATGAAAACGAAGAAAGTGTGGCCCGATACCCCCAAAATTGGGTTCGGCCGAACCAAATATTGGTCCCTAAGGTTTTGCAAAAATTTTTCTTTCTTCCTTTTCATATCCACAAGCATTGTATAGTCCCCAATCATTATCATATTCACCAAAATTTCCAGAACTCAAATATTCACTATAGTCATGTTGAAAACAAGCATAACATGGTCCAAAATTAGCAAGGTAGCATGAGATCTAGACATACAAGCATTGGACAGTAGCAACACGTCAAAACAAGGCTTACAAGGCATGAATTTCACTGCATAAATTGCAGCACCAAGAACATTCACATGCATCATGCATAGACCTCTAAAAATTACCACTTTTCAACTTAGAAATCCATAACATCAACCCTAGCATCATCTGAGAAATTTACAGCAAGCATACCATGCCCAAACCTCATGGAAAAACCATCAAAACACATCATCACATAAGGCAAATCATGGCAAAATCCCCTAGATAACCTACCCTTCCTAATACCAGCCCTTACCTTTGTTCTTAGGCTTGAAGAAAAGATGAAAGTGAAGAGCAAGGTTCTGGTTTCTCTCCTCTTCTCCCACGCGTGACCTTCCTCTCTCCCTCTCGCTCGCAAACTCCTTCTCTCTCTTGCGCGAACACGTCGACGGTGGTGGGGCTTGGGACGGTGACGGCTAGGGTGCAAGGGGAAAGTTTCTCTCACTCTTTCTCCTCTGTTTTACGTGTTTCAGAAGTGCTCAAGGTTTCTTTCTTCAGAATAGTGTGTAAAGAAACCCTTTCCCTCCCAAGACCCTACATAGCCCGCGTCCCCTCTCTCCCTCTCTTGGGCTAGGGTTTGTTTTCTTTCAAGCCCAACCCAAGTCAAAACCCTTGACCCCATCACTTAAGAACTTACTCAGGCCTGAAACTAATCAAAACCCTCAGCCCTTTTTAGTAATATCACGATCACACTCGGAATTGAAAGGAAACAAAACAATTAAATTCGCTGGTACTGTACAGCCAGGACCATCGTCACTAAACCGATGATATCTCGAGCTACAGAGGTCGGAATGACCTGATTCCACTTCGAGAATTTTATAGACTTAAAGGGCTACAACTCTCATGAAGGAAGTTTTCCCAAATGAAGTCGTTAAGACCCTCTAAAAATTCACCCAAGTTGACAGTTCTAATCTGCCAGCTATCAAACATTAACTAAAACTTCAATTTTATTCGAACTTCCATAAAATGGTTCCAAATTGAACTTAGGGCCTTACAATACCACCCCCCTTAAAATAGTTTCCCCCTCGAAACTTAAGGGTTTACAAATAAATCGGGGTGTGACTCCCGCATCTTATCCTCTAACTCCCAGGTCGCGTCGCCAGTCTCTTGGTTCCACACGACCTTCACTAAAGGCACCTCCTTGTTTCTTAAGCGCTTTATGCTTCGGTCGACGATCTTGATAGGTGGCACCTCCATTGTCAGATCATCTCTCAGCTGTATGTCGTCTGGCGTAATCACATGTGAATCATCTGCCATGTACTTTCGCAACTGCGACACATGAAGAACGTCATGGATGTTGGATAGAAACGGTGGTAGGGCGATCCTGTACGCCACCGGTCCAAATCGCTCCGTGATCTGGTACGGCCCAATAAACTTCGGAGTAAGCTTCTTGGACTTGATTGCCCTTCCGACACCTGTCATCGGGGTAACCCGCAAGAAGACATGGTCTCCGGCCTGAAATTCCACCTCCTTTCGTCGGTTGTCGGCGTAACTCTTTTGGCGACTCTGCGCGGTTCTCATCTTTTCCTGAATTCTCCTGACTTCCTCGGTGGTCTGTTGCACCAATTCCGGGCCAATCACCAAATTTTCTCCATCTTGATGCCAGCATAAGGGCGTACGACACCTCCGACCGTACAAAGCTTCGTAAGGTGCCATGCCGATGCTCGCATGGAAACTATTGTTGTAAGTGAATTCGATCAATGGCAGCATCTCATCCCAACTGCCCTTGTGATCCAACATACAGGCCCGTAGCAAATCTTCCAGTGACTGGATTGTCCTCTCTGTCTGCCCATCGGTTTGGGGATGATAGGCAGAGCTCAACCTCAACTTAGTTCCGAGGGCCTGCTGCAAGGCTCCCCAAAAGTGAGAGGTAAACCTCGGATCTCTGTCTGACACGATGCTGGTCGGTACACCATGTAGACGCACAACCTCAGCCACATAAATCTCCGCCAATTTCTCCACCTTGTACTTCAGATTGATCGGGATAAAATGAGCGGTCTTTGTCAAACGATCAACAACAACCCAAATTGCATCAAACTTCCTCCGAGTTAAAGGTAAAGCCGTCACGAAGTCCATAGAAATACTGTCCCACTTCCACTCTAGGACATCTAGTGGTTGCAGCTTCCCTGCGGGCTTCTGATGCTCTACCTTCACCTTCTGACATGTTAGGCAAGTAGAAACATACTCAGCAACCTGCTTCTTCATCCCAGGCCACCAGAAGTGAAGTTTCAAGTCCTGATACATCTTGTTCATTCCGGGATGGATACTCAGTCTACTCTTGTGTCCTTCATCCAGGATCAATCTTCTCATCTCTGCATCGTCAGACACACATATCCGTCCCTTGCATCGCAGAATATTGTCATTCCCAATAGAAAACTCTGGTGCCTTTCCCTGAGTCACACGGTTTCCCCACTCAGCTATCCCTTCATCAGTCTCTTGTCTAGACTTGATCTCTTCCAAAAGTCCACTTGACACCGTCACCATTCCGAAACTCAGTCTTCCTGGTGCGAGCTTAACCTCCAAGCTCAGATCTCGGAAAGCCTCCAACAGTTCTAACTCCTTGACCATCATTGAGGACACATGTATAGCCTTCCGGCTGAGAGCGTCGGCTACGACATTGCTTTTCCTCGGATGGTACTGTAGAGTGAACTCATAGTCCTGAAGGAATTCCGTCCACCTCCGCTGCCTCATGTTCAGATCCTTCTGATCAAATAAGTACTCTAAACTCTTATGATCGTTGTAGATCGTGAACGTACTGCCATAGAGATAGTGTCTCCAAATCTTGAGAGCGTAAACTATGGCAGCCAACTCCAAGTCATGTGTGGGGTAGTTCTTCTCATGAGTCTTCAACTGCCTTGAAGCATAGGCAATTGCTTTCTTATCTTGCATCATTACACAACCCAACCCATTGTGTGACGCATCACAGTACACGTCATAAGGTTCTCCTTCCTTAGGTAAAGCTAGTATGGGTGCGGTGGTCAGCCGCTTCTTCAACTCCTGGAAACTAGCCTCACACTTCTCCGTCCACACAAACGGTTGATTCTTCTTCGTCAACTGGGTCAACGGCGAAGTCAACTTTGCATAATCTTTGACGAATCGTCTATAGTAGCCAGCAAGCCCAACAAAGCTTCTGATGTCGCTTGCCGTCTTAGGTTGCTCCCATGACAGAATTGTCTCGATCTTGCTAGGGTCAACAGCCACACCCTGACTTGATATGACATGACCTAGGAACTTCACCTCTTCCATCCATAATTCACACTTCGAGCCGTTAGCATATAGCTCCTTCTCCCGCAATACTCCTAGCACTTGACGCAAATGCTCTTCGTGTTCTTCCTTACTCTTCGAGTAAATCAAAATATCATCAATGAACACGACCACGAACTTGTCCAGGAATGGCATGAACACTCTGTTCATGTAGTCCATAAACACTGCGGGTGCATTAGTAACCCCAAACGGCATCACAAGATATTCATAATGCCCGTATCGGGTCCTGAATGCGGTCTTCTGGATGTCCGATTCCTTGACTCGGATCTGATGGTATCCCGACTTAAGGTCTACCTTCGAGAAGATCACCGCTCCTCTAATTTGATCCATCAAGTCGTCTATCCGAGGCATCGGATACCGGTTCTTCACTGTCACCTTATTCAGCTGCCGGTAATCCACACACAATCTGGACTTCCCATCCTTCTTCTTTACCAATAGCACAGGTGCACCCCATGGCGATACGCTAGGTCGAATGAATCCCTTTGAGGAGAGATCATCCAACTGCTTTGCCAACTCTACCAACTCCGCTGGGGCCATACGATAAGGTGCCATCGATATTGGTCCAGTACCGGGCACAATGTCAATAGAGAACTCCGTCTCTCTGACTGGTGGCAAACCGGGTACATCTTCGGGAAACACGTCGACATACTCTTGTACCACCAAGATATTGCGCACATCACCATCATGTTTCGCTTCGGCAACGATAGAGTTCACATACGCCGGTGAACCCTTCCCCAAGTTGTACGAGTTTAAGTAATCCGTAACACCGGGATCTGGGAATACTACCGCCTTGTTAGCACAATCTAAGAGCACGTGATATTGCGCTAACCAATCCATTCCCAAGATCACATCCAGTTCTTTGAGCCCTAAACAGACGAGGTTCGCAAAGAACTTCCGATCCTCGTAAACCAACGGACATTGCAAGCATGCCGTGCGTGTAACTAGTCGATCAGCGGCAGGGGTTGTCACCACCAGATCGAAGGGTAGGTCAGCAGTCAGTAACCCTAACCTCTTCACACAGTCCTCAGCAATGAATGAGTGCGTGGCACCCGAATCAAATAAAACCATTAGTGATGTCCCAGCAATAAGACACGTACCCTGGATAAGGTCATCAGTAACAGCGGCCTGTTCGCCAGAAATAGCAAAGACACGACCTGGAGCAGATGGTCGTCTCCCTCTGGTGGTATTCAGCACTGGCTCAGCTTTAGCAGCACTCGGGCAATTTCTCTCCACATGTCCTGGTTTTCGGCATCTCCAGCATACAATCTCCTTGCCACATTCATTAGCATAGTGTCCTTTCTCATTGCACTTGTAGCAGGTCACATCTTCCTTTGAAACAGGGGCTGCTCCCCTCACAACATTTGGCACTTGGGCAGCTGGGCGCTGGTAAGGCTTTCTCATTGGCGCCCTGCCCTTATCGAACTTCCCCACTGATCTCTGTCCATTGAATCTTCCCGGTTGATTCTGTCCCGGGCGTACTGACCCTCCGTTCTCTGGGCGGCCTCTCTGCCTGTTTTCCATAGCCTCGACTTCACGGGCCTTCTCCACTAGTTGTTGGTAGACCCTGATTCCCAAAGGCCTCACAGCCTTCTCAATCTCATTCCTCAACCCTCGCATGAACCTGTTGCATAGGTAAGCCTCATCTACCTGGTTCCGGAAGAATCGAAAGTGTTTGGATAGGGCTTCCAAACGTGCAGCATACTCTCCCACAGAGGTAGGTCCTTGCCTCAAGCTGAGGAACCTGTTCTCCATTTCTTCCCTTGCTGTTTCCGGGAAGTACTTATCCATGAAAGCCTTTCTGAAGGACTCCCAAGTGATGACCTCATGGTTGGCCATCATCAGCTGTCTGGCACTACGCCACCAATACTCAGCATCACCCTTTAGCATAAAAGTGGCCAAGTTGACCTTCTCGGCATCCGGGGTATGGAGTGCCTCAAAGATCTTCTCCATCTCCTGAACCCATAGATCAGCCTTTTCGGGTTCAGCTTCTCCTTGGAACTTGGGCGGTGCGTGCCGGTTGAAGTCTGTTCTCATGCGAATCTGATCTTGAGCCAATTCCCTCTCGGCTCGCTGAGCTCTTCGAGCTTCCTCCTCTGCTCTCCTATTATTCTCTTCTGCCTCTCGCTGAGCCTGGGCTGCAGTCTGGGCAGTAGTAACGGCGACTTCCTGGGCGACGACCTGCGCCAGCTGGGCCATAGCCTGGGCCAACTGAGCGTTAGTGGGGTCCTGTCTTGGAGGCATCCTGCTTGAAATAGAACCACAAGCTAACGTCAGTGCCCACAATATCAATTAACTTTCAACTGTAAAATTAAGCTACCCTACCCCAAGTACCACGGCAATGGTACTAACTTCAGACAATCTCAATCAAACAACCATCTTAGCACACAAGTCTACCCAACCTCACCGCGGAACTTTGAAAACATCTTTATCAAAACAAAACATCAACGAGTTCGGAAACTCGTAAGCCCAAAACCCTTAGTGCTCTGGTTTCTCAACCGGAGCTCTGATACCACAATGTAACGCCCCGATTTCTCGAGTGTTACACAGTAACTAATTAACCAATTTTCGTAAAGAATTTTCGCCCATTTATTTGTTACTCTTAATTAGGTGATAAAGGTCATATTTACTTTTGAAAGCTCTTGAATACCATTGATAGAAATCACTTTGATGTTTTCCGAATCATAACATAACCATAAACAGCGGGTCAAAGAAATACGTTTTGCATTAAACTCATAAAAGGATAAAACATCAACCGTTATAAAATCAACTGTAAGTAAATAAAGGAAACCGTGTCCACACCCACGTATGGAAAAACCACGGCTGAAGTAAATAGTTTACATCAGTTACTCAAGTTCTCATAAAACTCAACAAAATAAAATGAAGTTCCAAAAAGAACGCTCGCTCATAGGGCTCCCAGTCCAGCTATCAGTGTCACAGTCACTCGGCAGGTTCATCCTTTGGTTTCTCAACGTCTACCACCAGTCTCCTCTTCCTGAGTCTCGGTCCAACTAAGTTGTTGTGAATCCACCGTGCGCCCCCTCCATAGAGTCGTTGTCCTGTAACCGAAGCGTCTGACCCGTCTTGAGGCACGAACTCAGCAGGTGTCCCAGCCTTAGGCTCAGCAGGTGTCCCAGCCTTAGGCCCAGCAGGTGTTTCCCCGACTGCCTCGACCTCAGGTAGTAGGAACCTAGGAGGTGGATAGGGCATGTCAAGGATGCCCCCTTCAACCGTGCGAACCTCCACTATGTTGCCGTCCCGGTCCATCCCTATAAAGCTAACATCCACGACATAAACTCTTCGGATCCCGGAGGAGTCGGCTCTCCAGGCCCGATCGTCTAGCACCCCATCAAGTCTCAGCCTCCAGCGAGGCACGAACGTCGTTGTCGTCGACGCCATCTACCCCCCTCCCCAAATAAACACATAGCAAACAAGAAAGGGTCAGGTCTAAAAGAAAACACATAATACAATAGATATAATGAGACAACTTCCACAATTTTTTAAAAGTAACTATCTCTTTTACATTAGGGCTTAAGATGTTAGTTAGTCATCTATCGGTTCCTCACTTCACACAACCCACCAAATCTTCCATGGCCATCTTCGTGCTTCCGCAGAGGCACGGTTATCACGGTGACCGCAGTCAACCAAATCACGTGGAGCCGCAATGATCCACAAAAGTTCACGGTGACCGCAGTCAACCAAATCACGTGAGCCACACCGGCCCACAAAGTTCACGGGTGACCGCAGTCGACCCAAAATCTCCCTCGCGTGCAAGGTACCATCGTTCTCATGGACCATAGTCTACCTGACCTATGTCCGCTAATTAATTTCACTTGCATGCGAGTCACAACACTGTTAATTCTCTTTCTCTTTGTTCTTAAGGCTCTAAAGTCAAACCTAGAGTCTTAGTTTCATATCGCAGAAATAAAACACAATCCAAGCGCCCAAGGGAATTACAGCTGGATGAGCGACCCTTGAACACTATTCGATACACAATACAACCCGCTTAAGATATAACATAGGCATACACGTATGCATGGCACATCATGAACAATTATCAAGTAAGGTATCATAGGACTAGTACAAGAAAGCGAAATAAAAGAATTCTCCGAACCCTCAAAAAAATAGGGTTCGGCCGAACCACCTTTGTGGCCCTTAGGGTTTTAAAAAAAAAATTCTTCTTTTCTTTCCTTTCCAGCACACAAGCCCTAGTACAACCCTAACCATCAATCCATATCAAAATTCTCAGAATTAGAATCATCACCAACAATCCTCACTCAACATGTCAAAAAAACAAAGGATTTCACGTAGCCAAGTTTCAAGCATGCATATGGATTTTATCACGTCATCATAATTCACTATAAATTCACCAAACGAGAACTCATACGACATGAGCATGAAAACGAAGAAAGTGTGGCCCGATACCCCCAAAATTGGGTTCGGCCGAACCAAATATTGGTCCCTAAGGTTTTGCAAAAATTTTTCTTTCTTCCTTTTCATATCCACAAGCATTGTATAGTCCCCAATCATTCTCATATTCACCAAAATTTCCAGAACTCAAATATTCACTATAGTCATGTTGAAAACAAGCATAACATGGTCCAAAATTAGCAAGGTAGCATGAGATCTAGACATACAAGCATTGGACAGTAGCAACACGTCAAAACAAGGCTTACAAGGCATGAATTTCACTGCATAAATTGCAGCACCAAGAACATTCACATGCATCATGCATAGACCTCTAAAAATTACCACTTTTCAACTTAGAAATCCATAACATCAACCCTAGCATCATCTGAGAAATTTACAGCAAGCATACCATGCCCAAACCTCATGGAAAAACCATCAAAACACATCATCACATAAGGCAAATCATGGCAAAATCCCCTAGATAACCTACCCTTCCTAAGACCAGCCCTTACCTTTGTTCTTAGGCTTGAAGAAAAGATGAAAGTGAAGAGCAAGGTTCTGGTTTCTCTCCTCTTCTCCCACGCGTGACCTTCCTCTCTCCCTCTCGCTCGCAAACTCCTTCTCTCTCTTGCGCGAACACGTCGACGGTGGTGGGGCTTGGGACGGTGACGGCTAGGGTGCAAGGGGAAAGTTTCTCTCACTCTTTCTCCTCTGTTTTACGTGTTTCAGAAGTGCTCAAGGTTTCTTTCTTCAGAATAGTGTGTAAAGAAACCCTTTCCCTCCCAAGACCCTACATAGCCCGCGTCCCCTCTCTCCCTCTCTTGGGCTAGGGTTTGTTTTCTTTCAAGCCCAACCCAAGTCAAAACCCTTGACCCCATCACTTAAGAACATACTCAGGCCTGAAACTAATCAAAACCCTCAGCCCTTTTTAGTAATATCACGATCACACTCGGAATTGAAAGGAAACAAAACAATTAAATTCGCTGGTACTGTACAGCCAGGACCATCGTCACTAAACCGATGATATCTCGAGCTACAGAGGTCGGAATGACCTGACTCCACTTCGAGAATTTTATAGACTTAAAGGGCTACAACTCTCATGAAGGAAGTTTTCCCAAATGAAGTCGTTAAGACCCTCTAAAAATTCACCCAAGTTGACAGTTCTAATCTGCCAGCTATCAAACATTAACTAAAACTTCAATTTTATTCGAACTTCCATAAAATTGTTCCAAATTGAATTTAGGGCCTTACAAGATATGGTAATCCTACCTCGAGGTCTTCGATTTGCAATGATCGGTGCAGCAAACGGGCAAGAAACGGCGAAAATCAAAATCCTCCTCCTCTCTTGGAAGCTCGCGGGTTCAATGGGAGAAATGGGTGAGTTTTTTTGAATTTTTTTCATTTTCCCGCTATTTATAGTTTTTGGAAAAATGATAATTTCGCGATTCCGATTTTTCCTGCGTATTCCTCGGAGAATTCTAAGATAGGTTCTGGCGTCAGAATTCCAGAACTCAAAACAGGTTTCTTGAAATTTAATCAAACGATCAAAAGTCGGTGTAAATCGGTTCTACCCGAAAACTACTTTTTGTCGTTGATGTCGGATGAGAAAACTTTGTTCTGAAGAAAGATTCAGAACATCAAGAGAAATTGATGAACGCGGGTGGAATCTTTATTTGAAGCTCCGAATGGAAAAAGTCTTCATCGTCCGTTGATTTTAGGGTTTTGAACTATCAGTGATTCGGTTTCGGCAAACCTCCGAGTATTGGAATTTGACGTTCGTACATTCCAGGGTTTCGTATCGAAACGCTTGTTGTGGAAAGGAATGAGAGAAAGTCTTATATTCCTCTTGAAGATTTTTGGAATTTATTCCTATAGTGTTCCAAGGGTGGAACTTAGTTTTCTTTCCTAAGGTTCTTGTCCTTGGTTTAAGCGAGTACTAATCGTGCTATAACTTTTATCGACTTTGTTACAATCCTTAGCTTTTTCCTGAACTTTCTCCTTCACAAATTGATCCCATTCAATAAACACTAGTTCAGATTTTCCTTCACGTTACATCAAATTAATCGTGAAAAGGAATTTTTATTCGATTTATTCCAAACTTAAAAACTTGGGTCTCACACTTGCCTTCTTCATCAGTTGGACGCTCATAGCCATCCACAATAATATCCCAGAGATCTGCATCAAAACCCAGAAAGAAACTTTCAAGTCTATCTTTCCAATATTCGAACCTTTGACCGTCGAACATGGGAGGCTTTGCATTGTAACCATCTCTTTGAGTTTCACTGGTGGTAGCCATTGTTTTTCACACCGGCCCGAATCACTGAACACTGTTAGGTGTGGTAATCAGAACTTGCGCTCTGATAGTAATTGAAGGTATGAAAAACGGTAGAAAGGGGGGGGGGTTTGAATAACGTTTTCAAGATAAAACTTCCACCTTAAAGAATTTAACAAATCTTTTCGAGAACTAAGTGCTAAAGATAAGGGATAGAAAAGCACACAAGGATTTTATCCTGGTTCACTTGATAAATCCCTCAAGCTAATCCAGTCCACCCGTTAAGGTGATTTCTTCCTTCTTAGAATGAAGGCAATCCACTAATCAGGTAAAGTGTTACAACTGCACTTGAAACCTACAAGTGACTAACAATTACACTGACTTAGCTCACACTAAGATTCACTCTCTTAGTCTTCTCTAGGATCTGATCAACCTTGATCTCCTAAAGGTAACTAAACAAACTGTTTAAGAAAGAATGTTTACAAAAGATTTGCTTCTGGAAAGCTAATAGTAAACACAATGAATTCAGATGAAAGAATGCTTAGAAGGTTTTTGAATATAGCTTGCGCGTGTGTAATTCTTCCAACAGCATCTTTCAATCTTCAGCCTCTATTTATACTCCAAAGATTAGGGTTTGAACGCTGCATGGAAATGCTACCGTTGGAGGGCAGTTCTGGAAATTTCAGCTTCTGCTGTGGCTGAGAACGTTAGGTAGGTCGTCAGGATAGTACATATGCTTTTGTACTTAGATAGTGACTTGACATTTAAACCTAGGAGACTTCTGATCAGGGGAATGCTTCATGTTGGAACTTGTGAAGCCGGTTGATCAGAGTCAGAGGGAAAGCACAGATCCTCTGACCGTTGTATCTTCTGATTCTGAACTCAGAGGGAAGTACATGGTCTTCAGAGTTTCTTGCTTCTGGACATCAGAGTTTCCACTATTCAGCTTCTGGATCTTCAGAGTCTTCTACACCATCAGAACATCTGAACCTTCAGAGTTTCTTGGTTGTCAGAACTTCTGGATCTTTAGAACTTCAAGTGACTGAGTCCATATCAGAGCTTGTATAACTTCAGATCTTCTGAAGCATTTCTATTGTTCAGAGTGAACATAGATGTTGCGAAAGCGTTGCTTGTGTCACTCTTTATGCACAGTGCTTCTGATTTGTGTGAGATTGAATTGAGGTCAGAGCCTGTAAATAGCACACTCAGAAAAACACGTTAGAGTACCATAATTGTTCATACTCAAATGTTAACTTGTAATCATCAAAACATAGAGTTGTACTACTAGATCAAAACTTGATCTTACAAACGTTCCACTCATTCATTTACTCTTCTGCATTTGCATTAATTAAAAACGTTTTCTTTAATTTTTTATTCTTTTCTCCATCCTTTTAAACTTAGAACTTTTCTAAGGGGGAGAACCTTGTACTTCAAGCTAAGTTTTTCACACCTCATGCTTTTTGCTTATGACAAAAAGGGGGAGTATACAACCAGTTTTTGATGTGTAAGCTGTGTTAGTGTGATTTCTTTTTCTTTTGGAGAAATTAAGAGTTCCACTCTTTATGACCATAGATCTGTCCGTGGGCATGTGCAAGGAATACATTTTCACTTCTTCTGAAGTGATCATATGCTATATTGGTTGACTCTGATAATTTTATCTTGCTCTTGACTTTGAATATTTATGCGCTCTAATATTCACATATTATCTATGTTATAAATTCTCACTCTGAACTCTTCAACTATTTAGCTCAGAATCTAGATATTACTAATGTTTTCATTAAGTCTTAGATTCAGCGGGAGCTAAGCTCAGAATCAAGCTGTGACTTGGATTCAGAATGAGCAAAATAAACCATTCACCTCAGGATAAGTTTACTTCTATTCTCTAAACTCTGAGTGAACTCAGTTTATTATTTAAAAATTGTTCATCAAAATACTTGGTTTTGTCATCATCAAAAAGGGGGAGATTGTCAGATCAAGTTTTGATCTAGTAGTACAACTCTTTGTTTTGATGATTACATGTTAACTATTATGTATGAACAATTATGGTACTCTAACAGGCCATGACTCTGGTCTTATTTCACATAATTCAGAAGCACAATGCTCAAAGAGTAACCTCTGCAACGCTTTCACACGTACTTTGTTCAATCTGAACAGTAGATCAAGCTTCAGAAGATCTGAAGATCATAAAGCTCTGATATGGATTCAGCTCACTAGAAGCTCTGAAGGATCAGAAGCTCTGAAGGATCAGAAGCTCTAAAGGATTAGAAGCTCTGAAGGTCCAGAAGCTCTGAAAGGTCCAGAAGCTGAGTAGTGAAGATTCTGAAGTCCAAGAGTAAGCTGGCTCTGAAGACCAAGTACTTCTCCTCTGAGTCTAGAAGCAGAAGGTACAAAGGTCAGAGGATCCAAGCTTCCTTCTGACTCTGATCACCAAGCTCACAAGTTCCAATATGAAGCATCACTCTGATCAGAAGTCAACTAGGATAAAGGTCATGTCACTATCCAAAGTACAAAATGTAAGATCAAGGTTTGATCAGTGGTTGCATCTCTATGTTTTGATGATTACAATTAAGGTTTGTGATGATGAACAATTGTGGTACCCTAACGTTTGTTTTTTAAGTTGTGACAAACAGGTTCTGAATCTGACCCAAGCCTATTCGTTCAGAAGAAGAAGAACCAAGGGTTACTAAAAAGAGAGCTCATTAACCTACCATGTTCGTTCTGAACAGTGGCAAATACTTCAGAAGCTCTGAAGATGGAAGCTCTCAAGAAGATCTGAAGAACTCAAGTCAGAAGTTCTGAAGACCAGATGTTCCAGTGGAACGGTCCAGAAGCAGAAGACTCAAGTTCTGAAGACTTGCAAGAAGTTGGTTCTGAAGACCCAGGCTATTCTAGCTCTGACGATCAGAAGTTCTGAGGAACTTGTTCAGAAGCAGAAGTTGCATGGTCAGAAGACTTCAAGCTTCAATCTGACGATGATTAGAAGCTTCATCAACGTTCATCTGAAGCTCCTTCATCACAAGTCAACTGGTGAAAGGACAGGTCGCTATCACAGTACAACGTCGTACAAGTCTCAGTCTGTCCGCCACCTACCTTGTACAGCCTAGCAGTCTGATATTACAGAATTGCCACTCCAACGGATAAAACCCTAGCAACGGCTACATCACAAGTCTTGGAGTATATAAAGGCTGAAGAAAGAAGAAAGAGGTCAAGAAGCTTTGCTGAAAATATTCAACACAAACGAACCATTCTCTTAGCATTATTTCTTCACTGTTCTTAAACATCTGAGTTTACTATTCGCTTGTTAGAAGCACTCATTGTAAACCCGAAACCTTTTACATCATATTGTAAAGTTCATCAAGAGACCAAGGTTGGTCAGATCTTGAGAGGACTGAATCAAGGCTGATTCAATATTTAGCTAGTCTTAAGAGGATCGGTAGATCAGCTTCTTAAGAGGATACTAGTGAGAAAATCAGTGTACTGTTAGTCACTTAGCAGGTTGCAAAGTGCAGTTGTAACACTCATTGATTTTAGTGGATTGCCTTCATCAGAAGAAGGAAGAAATCACCTTCACAGGTGGACTGGATTAGCTTGAGCTTTTATCTCAAGTGAACCAGGATAAAATACTCGTGTGCTTTACCTTCTATTATTCAGCACTTAGTTTTTATCCTTGAGTTTTGAAAAAGCCAAAAGTATACCCGAGATACAAAAACTCTATTCAAACCCCCCCTTTCTAGTGTTTTTCGCACCTTCAATTGGTATCAGAGCTCCGGTTCTGATTTTAACACCTAACAGTGTTCAGTGATCCAGAACCTTGTGTGAAAAACAAGCAATGGCCCAAGCCAATACTTCCGCTAACAACAACAACAACAACAATCAACTCAGAGCACCAATCTTTGATGGTGAAAAGTTTGAGTACTGGAAAGATAGAATAGAATGTTATTTCCTTGGCACTGACCCAGATCTCTGGGATATGGTCATTGAAGGCTATACTGATCCAGTAGATGCTTCAGGAGTGAAGATCCCTCGTTCTGAAATGACTGACGCTCAGAAGAAGCGTTTCAAGGATCATCACAAGGCGAAGTCCATGCTATTCAGCTCAATATCATATATTGAGTATGAGAAGATCTCTGACAAAGAAACTGCTAAATCCATCTTTGAGTCCTTGGTCATGACGCATGAAGGAAATGAAGAGGTCAAGGAAACCAAGGCTCTTGCTCTCATACAACAATATGAGCAGTTTAAGATGGAATCTGGTGAAACCATTGAGGAGATGTACTCAAGGTTTCAAACTCTGATTGCTGGAATCAGAGTGCTAAACAAGGGCTACTCTACTGGTGATCATGTAAAGAAGATTATCAGAAGTTTGCCTAAAGAGTGGAGAGCTTTTGTCACTGCCCTGAAACTCTCCAGAAACTTGAACTCTTTGAAGTTAGAAGAGCTCGTGAGTCATCTCAGAAGCCATGAGATTGAACTCAAAGGAGACAAGCCTCAGAAGAAAGACAAGTCTATTGCTCTTAAGTCAAAGTCTGACAAAGCAAAAGCCTATCAGGCAGAAGAGGAAAATTCATCTGAAGAACTATCAGACGCGTCTGATGATGAAGAGCTATCTCTTTTCACAAAGAGGTTAAGCAAACTCTGGAAGAACAGACATAGCAAAGGCAAAGGGCCAAAGAAAAGTTCAGGAAGATATGAGTCTTCATCTGGTCAGAAGAAATCATCTGGAAAGGAAGTCACTTGCTTCGAGTGCAAGGAATCTGGGCACTACAAGAGTGACTGTCCCAAGCTTAAGAAGGACAAGAGACCAAGAAAAGTCTTCAAAAAGAAAGCCCTCATAACCTTTGATGCAACTGGTTCTGAAGAAGCTGAGTCAGAAGAAGATGAAGCTGTGGAGGCTCTAATGGCTACCACCAGCAGAGGTGCTGAAGCTTCAGAAGATGATTCAGACTCTGAAAATGATGATGAGGTATTCTCTGACTTCTCTCTATCTGAGCTAAGAACTGCTTTATCTGAAATAATGAAGAAACATGATATTTTGCTAAATAAGCATAAAGAGCTTAAAAAGAAATATGCTGCTAAAACCAGTTCTTCAGAAGTTGATGAACTCATGGATGAAAACTATATTCTTGTTAATGACAATGCTGTTCTTCGTGCTAAAAATAATGTGTTAGAAGACCAACTTGCATCATATGATGTTAAGTATGAGACAAAATATGAGAAAGCGTTTCAAAAGTTCCTTGCAAAGAGCATAGACAGAAGTCTTATGGCTTCAATGATCTATGACATGAGCAGAAATGGGAACAGTGGCCTTGGCTACTTTCAATCCATGAAAGATGAGTCAATTCAGTCCAAACGCGAACCCTTGCATAAACATTTCGTTCCCGCTGGCACTGTCATTCCAGAAAAGGTTACACCAAAGGTGGTGAAACCAAAGGGGAAGTTTAAACTTGATATGTCTAAATATTATACTCAAGTTCCTCTGCATTATCCTCCTGTTGCACCCAAAGTTCCAAGAACTTTTGGGAAAACTAACAAGAAAGGACCCAAGATGTGGGTACCTAAAGCAAAAATTATTCCTGTTGCAGACGTCTTATGCAGCTCAGTTAAGACACCTGTCATGGTACCTGGACAGTGGATGCTCGCGACACATGACGGGCACAAGGTCTATATTCCAAGAACTGACACCGCTTAAGTCAGGAGGAGACGTTGGCTTTGGAGGAAACCAGAAGGGAAAAATTATTGGAAGAGGTTCCATAGGAGATGGAAAAATTCTAGTTATCAATGATGTACTTCTAGTGGAAGGATTATTTCACAACTTGCTCTCCATAAGCCAAATTGCTGACAAAGGTTACGATGTGATCTTCAATCAAACCGGATGCAAAGCTGTTAGTCAAACAGATGGATCTGTTCTGTTTTCTAGGAAGAGGAAAAACGATATTTACAAAATCAGATCTTCTGAACTGCTATCTCAGAAGGTTAGGTGTCTCATGTCAGTTAATGATGAGCAATGGATCTGGCACAGACGTCTAGGACATGCAAGTCTCAGGAAAATCTCTCAACTTAGCAAGCTAAATCTCGTCAGAGGATTGCCTCGTCTGAAGTACTCATTAGAGGCTCTATGTGAAGCTTGTCAGAAGGGTAAATTCACCAAGAAGCCTTTTAAAGCAAAGAATGTAGTATCTACAACAAGGCCCCTTGAGCTACTTCACATTGATCTCTTTGGACCAGTGAAAACTGAATCCATTGGAGGAAAGAAGTATGGGTTAGTCATTGTAGATGATTATAGCAGGTGGACATGGGTAAAGTTCCTAAGGCACAAAGATGAAACACATACTGTGTTTACCAACTTCATTACCCAAGTTCAGAAGGAGTTTCAATCTTCCGTGATTACTGTCAGAAGTGACCATGGTGGAGAATTTGAGAACAAAGCTTTTGAAGAATTATTCAACTCTCAAGGAATCTCTCATAACTTCTCTTGTCCTCGCACTCCTCAACAAAATGGAGTAGTTGAAAGAAAGAATAGAACTCTTCAGGAGATGGCTCGCACCATGATGCAAGAATCAAGTATGGCCAAGCACTTCTGGGCAGAAGCAGTCAACACTGCATGCTACATTCAGAACAGAATCTCCATTAGACCAATTCTGGAGAAAACTCCTTATGAGCTATGCAAAGGAAGACAACCTGACATCTCTTACTTCCATCCATTCGGAAGTACTTGCTTCATGCTCAACACTAAGGAGCAATTGGGTAAATTCGATTCCAAAGCTTTAAAATGTTATTTTCTTGGTTATTCTGAAAGATCTAAAGGTTTTAGAATTTATAATATTATTCATCAAACTGTTGAGGAATCCATCCAGATTAGATTTGATGATAAGCTTGGCTCAGAAAAGTCAAAGCTGTTTGAAAGATTTGCAGATTTAAGCATTGACTGTTCAGAAGCAAATCAACCAATGAAAAGCCCAGAGGATGTTGCTCTAGATGCAGAAGCATCTGAAGATTTTCCAACAACCTCTGATCCACTTCAGAAGAAGAAAAGAATAGTTGCTTCTCATCTAGAAGAACTGATCATTGGCAACAAAGATGCTCCCGTCAGAACCAGGTCTATGCTCAAACCTTCAGAAGAGACTCTTCTGAGTCTGAAGGGACTTGTGTCTCTCATTGAGCCGAAATCAGTTGATGAAGCTCTTGAAGACAAAAGTTGGATTCAAGCAATGCGAGAAGAGCTAGATCAGTTCACCAAGAATGATGTATGGACCTTAATGCCCAAACCCAAAGGTTTCCATGTCATAGGAACCAAGTGGGTATTCAGAAACAAGCTGAATGAAAAAGGAGAAGTAACAAGAAACAAGGCAAGACTGGTAGCTCAAGGCTATAGTCAACAAGAGGGAATTGATTACACTGAGACGTTTGCTCCTGTAGCAAGGCTTGAAGCTATAAGGCTACTGATTTCCTTCTCAGTAAATCACCACATCATTCTCCATCAGATGGATGTCAAAAGTGCCTTCCTCAATGGCTACATTTCAGAAGAAGTGTATGTCAAGCAACCTCCTGGCTTTGAAGATGACAAACACCCAGAGCATGTCTACAAGCTCAAGAAGTCACTCTATGGATTGAAGAAAGCTCCCAGAGCGTGGTATGAAAGGCTCAGCTCCTTTCTTCTACAGAATGAGTTTGTAAGGGGTAAAGGTGACAATACTCTTTTTTGCAGAACCTATAAGAATGACATTCTTATAGTTCAGATTTATGTTGATGATATCATTTTTGGTTCTGCTAATCCCTCCTTGTGCAAGGAATTTTCTAAGTTAATGCAGGCTGAATTTGAAATGAGCATGATGGGAGAACTTAAATACTTCCTGGGAATTCAAATAGATCAACGACCAGGAGTCACCTATATCCATCAGAAGAAGTACACCCTGGAACTTCTGAAGAAGTTCAACATGAGTGACTGCAACATCTCAAAGACTCCAATGCATCCAACATGCATTCTTGAGAAAGAGGAAGTTTCCTCTAAGGTTTGTCAGAAGCTCTATCGTGGAATGATAGGCTCTCTTCTTTACTTAACTGCATCTAGACCTGATATATTGTTTAGTGTGCATCTCTGTGCTAGATTCCAATCAGATCCTAGAGAGACTCACTTAACTGCTGTTAAGAGGATCCTCAAATATCTGAAAGGAACTACTAACCTTGGCTTTATGTATAGAAAAACATCAGAGTATACACTTTCAGGTTTTTGTGATGCTGACTTTGCTGGAGATAGAGTGGAAAGGAAAAGCACCTCTGGAAGCTGTCATTTCCTTGGATCAAATCTTGTATCTTGGTCAAGCAAAAGACAGAACACAATTGCTCTATCAACTGCTGAAGCAGAGTATGTCTCAGCTGCCACTTGCTGTACACAAACCATATGGATGAAGAACCATCTAGAGGACTATGGATTGTCTATGAAGAAGGTTCCTATCTACTGTGACAACACAACTGCTATTTCACTCAGCAAGAATCATATTCTACATTCAAGAGCAAAGCATATAGAGGTAAAGTATCATTATATTCGTGATCATGTTCAGAAGGGCACTCTATCATTAGAGTGTGTTGATACTGACCATCAGTGGGCAGATATCTTTACTAAGCCCTTGGCAGAAGATAGGTTTTTATTTATTCTTGAAAACCTGAACATGGATTTTTGTCCAGAGTAAGGTTTTCTTCAGAACTTCTGACCATGGTACCTCTGAAGTCATCAGATGTTACCCCTTTCAGAAGTTACTCGATCAGAAGCACTTAACCCACTGGTTAAACTTCTGTGGTAGACAACAATACACGTGTCACTTCATTTGTGACATAGTTCCTTGAGTCGCGTGGTATATCTGCTATAATGATGATGTCTACTCTCCTCTACTATGCTATTTCAGACTATATATTTTATAACCGTTGATTTTGCCTTTAATTTCTTAGAAAAACTGTCAACGGTTACCATTAAACCCACTATATGCACTGTCACACACGATCTCCCACTCACTTACACTTACGGTTTTGAAACTATCCGTGTGCATTGCATTCATTCATATTCCTTCCTCCAACATTTCCTCCTCTCTCTGAACCCTAAACCTCCATCTCTAAGAATCATGGGCAAATCAAGGAAACCTAAGGCGAATGTTTCTGCTTCTACCAGACAAACTGCCAAAGATCAAGAGAAGCAAAGATTCGAGGAAGCACAGAAGATTCTGAATGCACCAAATGTAGTCACCTGTGCAAAGAAAGTGGAAGAACTGAGTGTGTGCTGCGAAGCAAGAGTTGATTTTGATAATCTTGCTCAACATGGGTTTGATATTAGGAACCAAGTCGAGTTGCAAGGTTGGTCTGGGTACTTCAACAGGCTCGTTGGTCCAATCTATCACAAATTGGTTGTCGAGTTCTGGAAGAATGCAGTTTGCAACGACTACTACGTCGTCTCCCATGTACTGGACAATAAAATTGTGATCTCTGAAGAATCTATAGTAAAACTGCTGGGTATGGAGTTTCAGCGGGGAAAAAGGATCAAGAATATTGAAGCAAATGTTGCTGGAATGAGGACCGTGGTCAACAAGGCGCTCTATGATAACTGGTCTTATGAGAAAACCAAATACAACATTAAGGACTTGAAGTCTGAAATGAAGATTTGGCAAAAGATCTTCATGCACTGTATTCACCCTAGAACTGGAGGAACTGATTACCTGAATGCAACTCAGAAGGTAATCATGTACTATATTTCAACTGGTGAGCTTATATGTCTGCCATTCCTACTTTTCAATTATCTGAAGGAATGTGTTGAAAAATCAAGGACCACAACTGGTTCTGAGAACAAAAGATTCATCTCTTACATTCCGTATGGAAGGCTGCTATCAGACATCTTCGTCCAAAATAAGCTTGTCAAGACTCTATCAGATCTTGGACTTCACGAAGATCTGGCCATGACAGTTGGTGATGCTCTTAATGGCACAAAATTGAAGAAAATGCAGATCATTGAGAAGATTAAAGTTGCTCCCAAAGAAGACACCTCTGATGAAGTTCGTCGGAGGAATTACCCCATTGATGACTTTCCCATTTGGTCCAAGAAGGACAATCCAGCATGCATTTTGGAATATGTAAGGATGCTCAGAAGACAAGGAGATCCTATCACCCTTACAGAATTTGTTAACACTCTTCCTGAAAGTCCTCCTAAGCTGACTACCAGGAAATCCAGGAGAGCAACAAGCAGCAAGCCCTCAGATCCTAAGGGCAAAGGGATTCTGATAGAGGAACCTGCAAAGAAGAAGGCTGCTTCCAAGACTGTGATCATCAGGGAACCATCTCCTGAAAGGCCTCTGAAGAGAACCTCAGCTCAACAACAACAAATGTCTGATTCTGAAAGCTCAGAAGACACATGGGAAGACTCCTCAAGTGAGGAGACTGAAGATGAAGACATGCCTCTGGCTAAGAGACGCAAAATTATTCTCGAGGAAGAGGAAGATGAGCAGGATGACCATGAGATCATCCAGAATGTGATTCAGGGTATAAGGGAAGCTTCAGATGCTGAAGAATCCACTGATTCTGATGTTATTCCCCTAGTGAAGAGAAGGAAGCTTCCTCTGAGGGGACCACTTCAGCAGAAGGAAACAGCGGCAGAACAAGCATCTGAACCAACTTCAGAAGTTCAGAGAGAAAGAAGATCTAAACGCACTTCTGATCCAGCAAGGGCTGCAAGTCTCACCAGAACCTCACCCATCAGAAGCCCCAGTAAGGTAATTACTGAAAGCATTAATTTTGATTCTGCTTTAGTAGTTATACCTGAACAACCCCTGCCTATATCTACTTCCATGCCTACCTTAACCCAAACAGCACCCACTCAACCTGAAACACAAACTCACACACAAGCTGAACCTCAAGCTCCTACTTCAACCATCCAAACAGCTACCACAGCCATCCCTTCCATTCCAATTTACACCTCTTCCACATCCATCCCAACTGAACCAGTACCTCCTTTCAATTCCTTCATTCAAGGCATTATTCAAAGTGAGGCAACTCTAAAAACCTTGGTTGAGCAATTCACTCCCAAGCCAGCATCCCCTCCACACACCTTTCTCATAACCCAGACTGGTGAGATCCCTGCTGAGAAAGAAAAGGAAGATGATGATGTCCAGATCCTTGAGCCACCTTTCAATGTGAAGCCTCTTCAACAAATTGCTTCCAATTTTGAAGATCGGATTCCAGATGCTGCTGAGACCTCCTATGTGTCTTTGTCTAACTACTCAGCAGTCAACTAACAGGATCTGAGTTTCACCTCACCTGAGAAGACTGTCACCTCAAGGCAAAGGCCAGATACTATTTCTGAAGCTGAGTATATGGATGAATCAGATCACTCAGGCGTAGAGAAGGTCCATGAGATTGGTTTCACTATCTCAGAGAACATGGATGAATCAAATGCTTCAAGCTCCAATGCTGCCAGAACTCCTCAGCCTGTTCTGACCCTGGCCACCTCTTTCCTTCCTCAGAACCTTCCTCAACTCATTCAGGAGTTTTCTGAAGAGGCCACCAGAAGGCTGAACTGGCTGTATCAGGTAACTGATAATCAGTTTGATGCTTCTCTTGTTGATAGTCTATGGTCTGCATTTGAGAGATGGTCAGAAGGCAAAGGTCATGAACTTCAGAAGCAACTTAGCAGGGAGAAAAGACTAAGAGTTCATGATGCATCCGAAAGAGCCTATGAGCAGAAGCAGAGAGTGCTACACAAGGTCTGTGAACCCTTGCGGAGAGCTATGGCTGAAAGACCATGTGTTGTCTCTGAATGTACCTCAGAAGATGCTGTGATGCTCTCAGCAGAGGAAGACGAAGAAAGCACAGATGGCATAGTCATTCTGGAAGATGCAGATGCTGATGAAGTTCTGAAGCAAGGGCCAATTCAAGTTGATATTGCAATGTCATCAGAGGCTGAAGTTACTCCTCATGTTCAAGCTCCAGAAGTTCCTACATCTGATCCAGCTCCAGAAGTTGAAGTTCTTGCTGCCCGAATTGACAGAATTCAGAATGATCAGCAGAAGTTATTTCAGATGGTTGAGGAACAAGGCCGTATTCAGAATGAGCAAAGCAAGCAAATTCAAGAGTCCTCAGGAAAAATGGAAGCAATCATGAAGTACCTCATGGACAACCTTCCCTCCTCCTCCAAGCCTTGAATTCCTCATCTCTATCATGCATACATTTAAGTGTTATGACTGCATTTATTTTATGCTAACTATGCTTAATTATTATTATCTGATTCAATGCACCGTCCATTTAGTAACTCACATGCCTTTATGATTTGATCAGTTTTAAGCATGATTTTCTGTTACCTTTTCTCCTTATAATCTCCGCAATCCTTCTTCTCCATCACAACGCAATTCACTTCCTTCTCATTCTGTTCATTCTCCCTTGTTCAAGAATGACGTCTGTCGACTTAATTTCTGAACTCAAGACTTTGGTATTTGACCAAGTCTTTCCATGGAGTGTTCATTTCTCTTCCTCTCAGATCTCTCAAGCTCTTGAGAAGATTGAGCATCTTCTGACATGTTGGCTTGCTTCTCATCAGACTCACTGTCTTCAGAACCTTCAAGATGTTCTGAATGATCTCCTCCGTCTGACCACTCGCCAGGAGGACATCGAAGCTCAGCTCCAGGGTATTTGCATGCTTCTGGAATATGAGGCAGATAATCATGAAGCAGATCAAGAGGCTGTCCAGGAGAATGCTGCCTTGAAGGAAGATTTGGCTACTCAGTTAGCCTCAATTGATAAGGACATTCATCCTCTCCATCTTCAACTTCTCTCCATGAAGAATTCTCGAGCTTTCCTGTTTGTCTAGGCTTAGTCTTCTTCTTTCCTCTCGATCCGTTGTACTTCTTCTCCATTCAGAAATAATAACATGTCTTCATTGCATCATTTCCTTGTTATTGTTATTGTTAATTTTTGTTTTTCACTCTTTTTGATTATGACAAAAAGGGGGAGTACATATATTGGTTTTGATAAATTTTTATATTATATAAAACCAGTAGAGGAGAACAAGTATCAATACTTATAGCATATAGATATTGTCAAGCGTCTCAGATAAGGAATACATTTTGTTCTTATCGTGAACTAATCTTGCTTCTGACGCCCTATTCCAATTGCATCTAGACAACACTCTACGTTATATTGTGATATACGCTAAGTTCTGAACCATCACTTCTGATGAGTATACATCTATTCAAGCGTAAAATCTGATCACATAACCAGACTCCGAATCTAGACTATTCACCAATTCATCAAGTCATAGATTCAGGGGGAGTCAGGGGGAGACCCTAGCTCAGAAACAGGTGTTGTCCTAGATTCAGAAAGAGCATAGCAAACTGTTACACAAGGATAAGTTTAATCTCTGATCTTTTCTCTCTTGTGTATTCCGTTTATTGTGTAAAAATTGTTCATCAAAATACTTGTTTTGTCATCATCAAAAAGGGGGAGATTGTAAGATCAAGGTTTGATCAGTGGTTGCATCTCTATGTTTTGATGATTACAATTAAGGTTTGTGATGATGAACAATTGTGGTACCCTAACGTTTGTTTTTTAAGTTGTGACAAACAGGTTCTGAATCTGACCCAAGCCTATTCGTTCAGAAGAAGAAGAACCAAGGGTTACTAAAAAGAGAGCTCATTAACCTACCATGTTCGTTCTGAACAGTGGCAAATACTTCAGAAGCTCTGAAGATGGAAGCTCTCAAGAAGATCTGAAGAACTCAAGTCAGAAGTTCTGAAGACCAGATGTTCCAGTGGAACGGTCCAGAAGCAGAAGACTCAAGTTCTGAAGACTTGCAAGAAGTTGGTTCTGAAGACCCAGGCTATTCTAGCTCTGACGATCAGAAGTTCTGAGGAACTTATTCAGAAGCAGAAGTTGCATGGTCAGAAGACTCCAAGCTTCAATCTGACGATGATCAGAAGCTTCATCAACGTTCATCTGAAGCTCCTTCATCACAAGTCAACTGGTGAAAGGACAGGTCGCTATCACAGTACAACGTCGTACAAGTCTCAGTCTGTCCGCCACCTACCTTGTACAGCCTAGCAGTCTGATATTACAGAATTGCCACTCCAACGGATAAAACCCTAGCAACGGCTACATCACAAGTCTTGGAGTATATAAAGGCTGAAGAAAGAAGAAAGAGGTCAAGAAGCTTTGCTGAAAATATTCAACACAAACGAACCATTCTCTTAGCATTATTTCTTCACTGTTCTTAAACATCTGAGTTTACTATTCGCTTATTAGAAGCACTCATTGTAAACCCGAAACCTTTTACATCATATTGTAAAGTTCATCAAGAGACCAAGGTTGGTCAGATCTTGAGAGGACTGAATCAAGGCTGATTCAGTATTTAGCTAGTCTTAAGAGGATCGGTAGATCAGCTTCTTAAGAGGATACTAGTGAGAAAATCAGTGTACTGTTAGTCACTTAGCAGGTTGCAAAGTGCAGCTGTAACACTCATTGATTTTAGTGGATTGCCTTCATCAGAAGAAGGAAGAAATCACCTTCACAGGTGGACTAGATTAGCTTGAGCTTTTATCTCAAGTGAACCAGGATAAAATACTCGTGTGCTTTACCTTCTATTATTCAGCACTTAGTTTTTATCCTTGAGTTTTGAAAAAGCCAAAAGTATACCCGAGATACAAAAACTCTATTCAAACCCCCCCTTTCTAGTGTTTTTCGCACCTTCACAAAAGCAATTGTACCATTCCTGATGACCTCACCTAACTTATTCAGCCACAACTGAACCTGGAAAACCCAGATCTGCCCTCCAACGGTAGCATTCCATGCAAACTTCCAAACCTAATTCCTTGGAGTATATAAAGAGGCTGAAGATGAAAGATGCTGTTTTGAAGAAGCTCACGCAAAAATCAAATATTCTCTCAAAACAATCTTTCTTCACACTGTACTAATTGTGTTTACTATTAGCTTTCTAAGAAGCATTTCTGTGTAAACCTAAACCTTCAAACAGTTGTTTGATTTTCCTTTAGGAGACCAAGGTTGGTCGGATCCTTGAGAAGACTAAGAGAGTGAATCTTAGTGATAGCTAAGTCAGTGTATTGTTAGTCACTTTGCAGGTAGCAAGTGCAGTTGTAACAAACTCTGATTAGTGGATTGCCTTCATTCTAAGAAGGAAGAAATCACCTTAACGGGTGGACTGGATTAGCTTGAGGGATTTATCAAGTGAACCAAGATAAAATCTTTGTGTGCTTTTCTTAACTCTTATCTTAGCACTTTTATCTTTGGTGTTTGAAGAGATTTGTTTAAATCTCAAGTGGATCGAGTTTTAGATTTAAAAAATATTCAAAAGCCCCCTTTCTATCGTTTTTCATACCTTCACCGTCTACTATCCAAACAATAGAGTGGTAACTTTGTTCCGGTCCGTCATAAAATACCCAAACAACGGAATGAAATTTTTGTTCCATTCCATTCTGCTCCGCTCCATTATGTTCCATCAATTGAAACATACCCTAAGGGTTTTCATCCTCTTCCACTCAACTCTCCCAAAATAAAATAAAAAACCTAGCATTAGCCTTTGTCATTCACCGGTAGAAGAAGAAAGAAAGAAAGAGGGAAGAAGGTGCAAGAAGAAGAAGGAAGGAGGAAAAAGGAGAAGCAAAGGAAGAAGAAGGAAAACCTAAACCTAATCCCCTTTTCCTTTTCTCTGGTAAGTAACCCCCCCCCCCCCCTCATTTGCATTTGTCAATTTTTCATTTTACTTTGCATCTGTCTTTTAAAATAAAGCAATCCATGTCTGGTTCGAACCGTACCTTAAATTGCGGTAAGGATTATTGCGGTAGGGTAATCCTTACCGCAATTTAAATTGCGGTAATTATGTAGGTTTTTTCGTGTTTTCGTTTGCATCTGTAGTTATGATCCAAGTGCTGAATATGTTTTATCCGCACTTTAAATTGTGGTAGGGTAATCCTTACCGCAATTTAAATTGCGATAGTTATGTTTGATACAAGTGCCACTTTAAATTAAGGTAGGGTAATCCTTACCGCAATTTAAATTGCGGTACGAACTAGTACCACAAATTTGACAAAAAACGGTAAAGATTTTAAAATCACACCTTTTTTGAGCTTATATTTTTCTCTTGATCTCACCCACTGACATTTACACTGATTTGGAGCTTCAAATCCCTCTAGGGTGTGTGATGTAATGATTTAGAAAGAGGATGAAGTAGGGATGAGGAAGGTGAGAGTGGAAGAGGAAGAAGGAAGGGGGTTAGGAGAATATTTATTTATTTTTTACTATTTTATGTTTTTTAGGTTAGGGGTATTTTTGGGATTAAAAAATAAGGGGATGGTGTGGATAGTAAATGAGGATGATCCAAATAGTCTCAGCCTAAAAGGTTCTGTAACACCCCGACCTTCGGGGCGTCACTTTAGTAACCAATTATAAACTAACAGCGGAAAAAGAAGGTATATATATATTTTTTTTGAAATTAAAACAAGACTTGTCCAACGAGGACTTAAAACAAAAATCCAGACACACTCCGATAAACTATATATATATATAACAGGTACAACCCATGCTGCACCATAAACGAAAGTATGTCATAAGGCAAGTGTACGCAAAAGTGATCAAAGTAAGTGTCATAATTACAATCCTCCAAATATGAGAGAGTCAGCCCAAAACAGCCTCCTCAGACCTCCTATCGTCCGACTACTCTATGTGATTCCCATACAGAGAACCAAACAAAAAGCAAAATGTCGGGAACCTACCCTGTCCCACAATGTACAACTGACGAACCAGAGCTACGACTATATACACTCTAACTCAAGTCATGCAAAGAAGCGGGTCTCCAAACCCTCTTCCTCCTCCTCGCTCGTGTAGTCATCCACAATGTCTGACTCCACAGTAATCACATCGACATCCAGATCAAGAACCTCCCTCCTCATCGTCTTACTTGCCACCCTAATCAAACCGGTCTCAAAGTCGACTACGTCGGTATCGATCTCCTCCTCAACCACGCTAACCGAAGGTTGCACGCGGTATCCACGAGAGGGAGTAGACGCTCCAAAACGAGTCGGAGGCATGGCGACATGCTCCTCCTTTGGCTCAACGAGCGTCAAAGAAAACGCGACGTTTGTAGGGTCCACAACAGCAGGTGGTGTCGGTCCAGACGGTGTCTCAGCAGTAGCATCGATCTCGGAAGGGTCCTCTTCATCAGACGACGACGACCATGACGACGATGGCGTAGGTTGTCGCAATCCACAACCAGGTCCGAAACTAAGCAATCAGGTGATGACCTTTTAGTCGATGACTTAACCTTAGAACTAGGAAGAAGCTAGGATTAGAATTTTGACTAACCATGAATAAGTATAAATATATAAATAAGTATATATATATATATATGTACACACGTATATATGTGTGTGCATGTGTGTGTATTGTAACACCCCATTTTCCGATTAGTAGAATATTTATTAATTTATTTTAATTATTATTAGGTTATATAGTGATTTGAATAAATATGTGATTTTACTATATAATAAGGTGATTATGAGATTTTTTTATATAATAAGGTGGTTAAGTGATTTTATTAGATAATTAAGTGAGTAGTTGGAGTGGGACCCATTATAAGACTATTTTAGGGTTAGGAGTGAAATAGAAAGAGAAAAATCCTAATTTGAGAATTGGAGGAGTTAGCAAAGCATAAGAAAAGAAGCGTGAAAGAGAGAAGGGGAGAAAAGAGAAGAAAAACCTAGAATTTGATCTTCAAGAGGTAAGGGTTTGAATTCATGTTCTTTGGATTGGTATGATAGTGGATAATGATAGAAAGTCCGATTTAGGAACCCTAGGATGAAATATTTTCTAAACTGAAGGTGGATAGTTGAATTTGAGGTTATGAATTGTGGGCGGAAGAGAGGAGGCAGCGCGCCGCGCATGAGGCTGTAGAAATTTACGAGCTCTTGAACCCTATTTAGATCTATATTAATGACCTAATTTGAAGACGTAGTCTTCATAAAAGTTGTAGCCCATTCTGTAATAAAACTTTTGCCGCTTGTTTCACGTCGTTCCGACGTTTGTAGCTCGAGTTATATGCGTTTTAGTGAGGATAGGTTAAGCTGTCTCGTTTCTCACGAACTGTTGCTAGTGTTAGATTTTTCCTGAATTTTGTACTTCGAATTTCGACTTGAAAATTTATAGGGATTTACAAAACATGTATAGGGAACCATTATAAAAATATTCGATTTTTCTGAGTGTATTTTAGGTATTTAAAAATTCGTCTAGGTTGCTGTACAGTTTATAACCGTTTTGAATAAAATGAGTAATTTTAGGTGCAAATGTTGTATTGCTGCATTGTTAGTAAGGAGATAACTTAACCTTAGAACTAGGAAGAAGCTAGGATTAGAATTTTGACTAACCATGAATAAGTATAAATATATAAATAAGTATATATATATAAATATATACACGTATATATGTGTGTGCATGTGTGTGTATTGTAACACCCCATTTTCCGATTAGTAGAATATTTATTAATTTATTTTAATTATTATTAGGTTATAGAAGTCTATACCTCATTTTCATCGTCGGAGTTTGGATCTTCCTGTAACACCCCGATTTCGGTGGCGTCACTTTAGTAACCAAAAGTAAACTTAATGCGGAAAAACGTGAAATATTTTTTTTTTCGATAATAACTAAGACAAGACTGAATTAAATAAAACCCAAAAGCGAAAAGTAATAGAGCTAATATACAATATATAAACAGCCCCCGTTGTAAGTAACAACCTCGTCACGAGTAACCTCCAGTGACGGAAAGAAAAGTGTAGCGCCCGAAGGCAAAATGTACAAACCAAATCTAAAGGTAAGTGTCCGCAACACTATCCCTCAAAACTGAGAATAAGCTGGCCCATCGGCCTGAAACAAGACCTCCTAAGTCCAACCAACTCTCTGTGATTCCCGTAAAGAAACCACACAAAAAGCTATAGGTGGGAAACTACCCTGTCCCGAATGAAACAAATAATGTTCAGAGCTAAGACTCTACTCCTACACTAATCCCATCTCGAGGAGCTCACACTAACACTCAATCCTACATGCTGGCATGATCGTCGTCCGAATTCGAAATCCAGAACGACCTAGTCTATGTACACCATCCGTCCTCCGCTCGCTATCGCGATGCGCTCCTGTTCCAGCATCCCAACTCTAGTTTCCCCCGAAGGGTGAACCGTCGTGAACCAGTCCGCCAAAGACATCTGACAAAGGGCGTTTGTCCGCCAAAGCACACACAGAAGACGCGAGGGTCAACTCCAAAGAATTACATAAATAATAGCACCAATAGATATAGATAAGAGAATAGCCACTTAGGCTTATAGCTAGGGATAACATCCTAGGGTTGCATATTCCATAATGAACTTAACATCAATAATAACAATTAACATGTTCCAAATAGGATTAACAAATAACAATCACACTCGACAACTAAATCAGTATGCATGAATGCAGGATGATTAGTCAAACAACGTCTCCGACTCTCACTCGACACGTCGCCACGTGTTCTAGGTAAATTAAAGTCTCTAAAAGCTTACCCTAAGGTAAAGTCGATTCTGCGACAAAAGACACTTCTTCACATCAACATAGTAACTCATGATGATCTCCGGATCATCCGACTCATCTCAATCCGATGGTCACAACTGCTCAACAAGCAAAGAGTATCACATACTCGGAAACTACCGGTTTCCCGGACTTATCCCCAGGATAGCCCAACAATTAGGCATGTCAAGTCGATCCAACCCCTTGGGATGAACATACGGACTCGCACACGCAACAAATGACAACGCCAAGTCGGTTCACTCAAAAGAGTCGAACATACGGACATTGCGCGTGTCCAATGACTATCGCCGAATCGATCCAATCCATCGGATTGAACATACGGATCCGCGCGAGTCGAAAGGTTATCGCTGAATCGATCCAATCCCTCGGATTGAACATACGGATTCACGCGAGGTAAAATGGCAATCGCTGAATCAATCCAATCCCTCTGATTGAACATACGGACTCACGCGTGCCTGAGTGACTACCGCCGAATCGATCCAATCCATCGGATTGAATATACGGATTCGCGCGTGTCGAAAAGTTGTCGCTGAATCGATCCAATCCCTCGGATTGAACATACGGATTCACGCGAGGTAAAATGGCAATCGCTGAATCGATCCAATCCCTCTGATTGAACATACGGACTCACGCGTGCCTGAGTGACTACCGCCGAATCGATCCAATCCATCGGATTGAATATACGGATTCGCGCGTGTCGAAGAGTTGTCACTGAATCGATCCAATCCCTCGGATTGAACATACAGATTCACGCGAGGTAAAATGGCAATAGCTGAATCGATCCAATCCCTCTGATTGAACATACGGACTCACGCGTGCCTGAGTGACTACCGCTGAATCGATCCAATCCATCGGATTGAATATACGGATTCGCGCGTGTCAACAATTATTGCCGAATCGGCCCAACCCGTCGGGTTTGGACATACGGATTCGCGCCGCAAAGTCGAAGATACACCCAACAACATAGCTGCTCCAACAGCACAACCACAATAGCTGCTCCAACAGCACAACAACAAACGCTGCTCCAACAGCACCACAACATCTACATACTCGAAGCCCCTCAACTTTCTCAATGCTGGGATCCGACGACACTTCTCGTTTTCCAAAACTATGATTTGCATCCAAAGCTTCCTTCCGAGATTATTACCATTACTTAAAGATTTAGAGGTTGTTTAATGTCTTATGAGTTTTCTTTACAAAATAATTATCCTTTTAGTCTTATCGCGAATCCTATAAGTTCTCGGGATCTCCTAATCCCCAAATGACTCCAGAGAATGTCTCGATCCATACAACACCACAACAAGGCCCGAATCTCATTCGTCCTTTCAAGCTTTCTCAAAACTCTCAAAATAAAATCGGCATGACCTGCCCGCTTTTCTCACCGTTCAGAAACTCAGATTATAGTGTAAAAGCAGAATTAACTCATCATAATCAATCAACATGTCATATGTCAATATCTTAAGCAATAACCACATAGCACCTAGCATATAAGGCATGCACCACACATCCTAAATTACCCAATTAGCACTTAGCATGTCATTCACTCATCAAAAACATTCAGTAGATGCATCATCTACATTGTCAGCCGAAGCCTCAGAAAACATTTTCCAATCACACACAATTCCAGTGCATAAACAGTAAACAATGTCGAAACATCGACCCTAAGCATTAACTAGAGATTCAGTGAGAAGCCCTCACCTGTAGATTCTCCAGGACGATCTCCTAACACTCGTTCACAATCAAAGGCTTGCTCCTCTGGGAATTCCTCAAAATCACCTTTAGAGCAAAACCACAGAAATACTATCAGAATCTATCGAAAACTAAGTTATCGATTTACTAAGGTTACTCGAAGTAATCTATACTCTAAGGTACGATAATCTAGCGCGAAAGACAAGTTTTCGGAAAAGGAAATTTTCCTCCTCCTCCCCTATAGGGCTCGGCCACTTTTGGTAATTGTGGGGCTCGATTTTTCTTCGATCAAACTTGGTTCCTATGCTTTCCTAAGCCGTAACTAAGGGTATTCTGAACTCGGAAAAATTATCGGATCAAAAACTGTAAGTCCCAAGTTTTAACGCTTTGGATAAGTGAATAAAATAAAAGAGTTATTTGATTAAGATAAATTTGGGAAGGAAAAAGGTTCAGGAAAAGTCCAAGAATTTATCGAAAAACCGAAAGAGTTATAGCACGACTAACATACGCTTAATCCTAGGTCAAAGGTATTAGTGAATAGTTAATTTACGCTTTAGGACACGATGGAAACTAATTCCAAAAATCCTCAGAGAAATGTTAGAAATTCTCTTTTCCGTCCTTAAACAATCATTTCGATGCGAAATCCTGGAAAGTACGAACGTCAAATTCCAATTCTCGGAAGTTTGCCGAAACGGAATCCTTGATAGTTCGGGAAAACCTAAGATCGACAGACGATGAAGACTTTTTCTATTCGGAGCTGCAAAAGAAGATTCCACCCGCGTTCTCCTATTTCTCTCATCATTCCTAATCTTTCTTCAGAAGGAAGTTTTCTCATCCGACGATCACTGCAAAAAGTAGTTTTTCGGGATAATCCGACTTACACCGACTTATGCCGATTTTGGATCTTTTGGTTTAATTCCAAGAATCCTGTTTTGAGTTCTGGAATTCTGTCGCCAGAACCTATCTTAGAATGCGCAGAGGAACGCGCAGGAAAAATCGGAATCGCAAAAAAATCTTTTTTCCGTTTTTCCAAAACCTATAAATAGCTTGAAAATTAGATTTTTTGCAAAAAAATACCCATTTCCCCTCCCCAAACCCGCGAGCACCTAGAGAGAGAGAGAGATCCGGATCTTCGTCGTTTCTTGCCCGTTTGCTTCACCGATCGTCACTAATCGAAGACCTCGAGGTAGGTAAACTATACTCTCCTTCGAATCGTCGTTTCTGTCCACTTCTCCTGCGACTTTCTGAGTTCAAAATTTTGAGGTTTTTGAAAAACTGTTCTAATACGCTGATTTCAGTGTCTAAACTTCTTCCCTGCATGCTCCTGAGCGTGTTCTGCGGATTAGATTTTGTCGAATGTCGACGAAATGCCGCCGGGATCAATTTCTACCTTAAATACCCATTTTTCGGCAAAGTCGCAACCTTTACGCTCTAATCTATCGACTTGGCTTAGTGCTAGTAGGATTTGTCGTCATAAACGTCGTTGTGGACGTCCCCATCCAATTTGTTTTTCAAAAATCCAATTTTGAAATTTTGAGCTAAAAATAATGACCAAACTACCCCTATATCAGTTTTCGATCCGAAATTTTTTCCGAGCTTAGAACCGTCTTAGTTACGGCTTATGTTAACCTAGGAACCAAGTTTGATCGAAGAAAAATCGACCCTCCCAATTAAAGGAAGTGGCCGAGAGCTATATCAAGGGGGGGGGGAGAATCCGATTTTTCGAAAACTTGTCTTAACGCGTTAGATTGTCGTACCACGGAGGTAGTAGTGTACCGTGTAACCCTAGGACTCTTTGATTGCTGAGTTTCTGACTCTTGGTGTTGATTTCTGTGATTTCTGCTTAAGGTTCGTTTGAGGAGATTCCCAGAGATCAAGGAGAAGAGCTTGAAGAACATTTTGAGGAAGAAGCTGGAAGACCCACCGGTGAGGGCTACTCTCTGAATTACTAGATAATGCTTTAGGTGTCGACAAGTTCGACTTGATTTATGTGTTATGCACTTAATTGCTAAATGTCTGAATTGTTCTCTGAGGCTTCGGCCGACCTTGTTGAGTAATTGATGCCATGATATTGTGTGCTAAATGATTCACATGCTATGTGCTACATGGTTAACTTAGGATGTGTTGGAATATGTTGTTATGCTTTTGACTGAGCTGTTTTATTTATGCTATTCCACGTGCACCTGAGATTCTGAGGAGTGAGGATTGCGGGCAAGTCATGCCGAATTTTTATGAGATTTTGAGAAAGTTTAGAAGGACGAACGGAGTTCGGACCTTGTTATGTTTTAATGGATCGAGACCTTCTCAGGGAATTATTTGAGATTATGGGATCTCTGAAAACTCTTAGGAAGTATTATAAGATTAAATGAAATCTATTTTATCACGGAAATTCATAAGACATTAATCAATTTCTAAATCCTTTGAACAATAATAACATCCTTAGATAAGAGCATAGAGCCTGAGTATTAGTTTGGAAATATGAGAAGTGTCGTCGAGTCCAAGTTTTGAGGAAATCTATGAGTTTCAAGTACATTCGTACTCCTTCGCTCGTTGAGCAGGTTATTGTTTGGCTATCTAAAGTTTAGCCGGGAACTATAAGTTTCCAAGTACTTCGGTACCTTTTCGCTCGATGAGCAGTTTATTGATTGGCTATCTAAAGTTTAGCCGGGAACCATGAGTTCCAAAGTACATTCTTCTTCTTTTGATTAATTCATTTTGTCGCAGAATCGACGTTTGCCTTAGGGTAGGCTTTTTAGAGACAATAAGTTAGCTAGAACACGTGACGACGTGTCGGGTGAGGTTGGAGACGTTGTTTGGCTAATCACTTGCATTCATGCACTCATTTTGAGGTTAATACACGGCGTGATACCGGACCTCGGTGGATTCCAAAATGGTCATAAGACCCGGATTTCCATATTTAGGACACTACGGTGGTCCTTAGTAGCAGACGGAATGGCAGACCTACGGGTTCACTGCTGATCTGACTACTTTTGTGTGGTGTAAGAGACACGCGAGCAGGAAGGTACCCACCGTGGCTGCTGTTAGGGCCGTCTCGTTGATGTCCATCCTTCTTCCGGAATGCATTTTGTTACCCAGCATTGCATTTCATGCAACATACATGCTGACTTAGTTGCTGAGTGTGATTGGTAACTGTTTATCCTATTTTTGAGGCATGCTACTTGTTTTTATGGTTCTTTATATTCATTGTGATACATGCAACCCTAGGAAACTATCCCAAAACTTATAAGCCTGAGAGGCAAGTATTTATTATCCTATAATTATATCTGGTTTTATTAATTATATAATTCTTTGGAGTTGACCCTCGCGTCTGCTGTGTGTGTTTGGGCGGACTACGCCATTTGTCAGATGAGTATGGGGGATTGGTTTACCATGGTCAGCCCCTCGGGGGGGACCAGGTACGAGATGCTTGATCAAGACGACCCAGGTGCATGGGTGGTCGATCCCGAGGGCCACCGTGCGACCTACACCGGTCGGGTCATGGAGGACCGTGTCGACCGATTCGGACGCTTGACGGAGGGGTGATGAGGAGGCACATAGTGAGCTTCAACCTGCCTCCAGGTGTACACTGTGGACCCGGCTTGGGAGGACCTCCACCGCCACCATCCCCTTCGGATGATGAGGACTCCTCTGAGGAGGTGCCAGTAGGTGGGGCTTTGACGGAGTCTAGTCCGTCTTCTGCTGCTGCTGTCGTCGCGGATCTCGTTCCGGGCCCCGAGCCCGAGAGGCCAGTGCAGGAGCGCATTAGGGTGGACAGAGAGGGCAGTGTTGAGTATGTCGACTTAGTCGTCCTGGATGCAGATTCGGATGACGACCGCGCTAGCGTGTAGGATCGAGTGCTAGTGTGGGCTCCTCGGGTAGGGATAGTGTAGGAGTAGTGTCGATGCTCTGACCGTCATGCTTCAGTTTTGGGGACAGGGTAGTTTCCTACCGGTAGCTTTTTGTGTGGTTTCCTATGGAGATCACAGAGAGCTGGTTGGATTTAGGGGGTCTTTTCTTAGGCCGCTGGGCCAACTTGTTCTCAGATTTTGAGGTTTAGTGTTGCGGACACAGTAATTTTACCTTGGACTGTACATATTGCCTTCGGGCGTTACTCTCTTTCTGTCACCCGTCACTGGAGGTTACTCGTGACGTGGTTGTATTTAGCGAGGCATGTATATATAGTTGTATAGTAGTCTCTTTTATCTTTTGTTGGGAAGTTTATTGCTTTCTGCCTTTAGTTATATTGTCGAAAAAAAATAATTCACGTTTTTCCGCTTAAGTATTCCTTTTGGTTACTAAAGTGACGCCACCGAAATCGGGGTGTTACATTGTGGTATCAGAGCTTAGTCGAGTCTTTTAGGAGTCTTGGGGAATAGGTCTTATGTGCTAGGTTGTGTGACTCTGCAAAGAGTAAAAAATTGATTGTCTGCCAAGCGATTTTTCGCTTAGAATTGTTTGAAGTTATTGCTTAATCATATTGTATAGTTATATTAGATGCTATCTTATGATGAGCACTAACTGTTTGTTAATTTAGCAGAACATGGTGAACGCTAACCAACTAGCTGAGATGATGGCCACTATGGCCCAAGCTGTGACTGCACAGGCAAACGATAATGCTATGAGGCGTGCTGCTGAGGAGGCACGTGATCAGCACCAACGCCAGAGGGAAGTGACAATGGACCAGAACAGAGGCCTGAATGATTTCAGGAGACAGGATCCACCTAAGTTCTCGGGGGGTACTGATCCGGACAAAGCGGATCTCTGGATCCAGGAGATTGAAAAGATCTTCGGTGTATTACAGACTGCTGAGGGGGCCAAGGTGGGAATGGCAACCTTTCTACTGTTGGGTGATGCTGAGTACTGGTGGAGAGGCGCCAGAGGAATGATGGAAGCAAACAACTTGGAAGTGAATTGGGTTTCGTTTCGTGCTGCTTTTCTGGAGAAGTATTTTCCAGATAGTGCTCGGGACGAGCGTGAGTCGCAATTCCTGACACTTCGTCAGGGTAGCATGTCCATCCCGGAATATGCTGCCAAGCTGGAATCGTTGGCCAAGCACTTTCGATTCTTCCGCAATGGGGTCGATGAACCCTACATGTGCAAGCGCTTTGTGAATGGGCTGAGGCCCGATATTGAAGACTCGGTGAAACCGTTGGGAATCACTCGTTTTCAGACTTTGGTTGAGAAAGCCACTGAGGTGGAGATTGTAAGATCAAGTTTTGATCTAGTAGTACAACTCTATGTTTTGATGATTACAAGTTAACCTTTTGATATGAACAATTGTGGTACTCTAACGTGTTTTTCTGAGTGTGCTATTTACAGGCTCTGACCTCAACTCAATCTCACACAAATCAGAAGCACTGTGTATAAAGGGTAACCCAAGCAACGCTTTCGCATTCACCATGTTAAGTATGAACAGTGGAAAAGCTTCAGAAGTTCTGAAGCTATACAAACTCTGATGTGGACTCAGTCGCTAGAAGCTCTGAAGATCCAGAAGTTCTGATAACCAAGAAACACTGAAGGTTCAGATGTTCTGATGGTGTAGAAGACTCTGAAGATCCAGAAGCTGAATAGTGGAAACTCTGAAGTCCAGAAGCAAGAAACTCTGAAGGCCATGTTCTTCCCTCAGAGTTCAGAATCAGAAGATACAATGGTCAGAGGATCTGTGCTTTCCCTCTGACTCTGATCAACCGGCTTCACAAGTTCCAATATGAAGTATTCCCCTGATCAGAAGTCTCCTAGGTTAAAAGGTCAAGTCGCTATCCAAGTACAAAAGCAAGTGTACCTTCCTGACGACCTACCTAACGTTCTCAGCCACAGCAGAAGCTGGATTTTCCAGAACTGCCCTCCAACGGTAGCATTTCCCATGCAACGCTCAACCCTAATCCTTGGAGTATATATATAGAGGCTGAAGATTGAAAGAAGCGGCTAGAAAAAGAAATACACACGCGCAAGACATATTCAAAATATTCTAAGCTTTCTTTCATCTGAAATTCATTGAGTTTACAATTAGCTTTTTAGAAGCAAATCTCTTGTAAACAATTCTTTGATAAACAGTTTGCTTAGTTCCTTTAGGAGATCAAGGTTGATCGGATCCTAGAGAAGACTAAGAGAGTGAATCTTAGTGTGAGCTAAGTCAGTGTAATTGTTAGTCACTTGTAGGTTTCAAGTGCAGTTGTAACTCTTACCTGATTAGTGGATTGCCTTCATTCTAAGAAGGAAGAAATCACCTTAACGGGTGGACTGGAGTAGCTTGAGTGATTAATCAAGTGAACCAGGATAAAATCCTTGTGTGCTTTTCTATCTCTTATCTTTAGCACTTAAGTTCTCGAAAGATTTGTCAAAATCTTTAAGGTGGAAGTTTTGTTCTGAAAACGTTATTCAAACCCCCCCTTTCTACCGTTTTTCATACCTTCAATTGGTATCAGAGCGCAAGTTCTGATTACCACACCTAACAGTGTTCAGTGATCCGGGCCGGTGTGAAAAACAATGGCTGCCACCACCAGTGAAACTCAAAGAGATGGTTACAACGCAAAGCCTCCTATGTTCGATGGTCAAAGGTTCGAATATTGGAAAGATAGACTGGAAAGTTTCTTTCTGGGTTTCGATGCAGATCTCTGGGATATTATTGTGGATGGCTATGAGCGTCCAGTTGATGCAGATGGAAAGAAGATCCCAAGGTCAGAGATGACTGCAGATCAAAAGAAGCTGTACTCACAACATCACAAAGCAAGAGCAATTCTTCTAAGTGCTATTTCCTATGAGGAGTACCAGAAGATTACAGATCGTGAGTTTGCTAAAGGCATTTTTGAATCTCTGAAGATGTCTCATGAAGGAAACAAGAAAGTCAAAGAATCAAAGGCATTGTCTTTGATCCAAAAGTATGAATCCTTCATCATGGAGCCAAATGAGTCCATTGAAGAAATGTTCTCCAGATTTCAATTGCTTGTAGCTGGCATACGACCTCTCAACAAGAGCTACACAACAAAAGATCATGTCATAAGGGTCATCAGGTGTCTTCCTGAAAGTTGGATGCCTTTGGTGACTTCAATAGAGCTCACGAGAGACGTTGAGAATATGAGTTTAGAAGAACTCATCAGCATTTTGAAATGCCATGAGCTGAAACGCTCAGAGATGCAAGATCTGAGGAAAAAGTCCATAGCCTTGAAATCCAAATCTGAAAAGGCTAAGGTTGAGAAGTCAAAGGCTCTTCAAGCTGAAGAAGAAGAATCTGAAGAAGCATCAGAAGATTCTGATGAAGATGAGCTGACTCTGATCTCCAAGAGACTCAACCGCATCTGGAAGCACAGGCAGAGCAAGTTCAAAGGCTCTGGAAAGGCAAAAGGAAAGTATGAGTCCTCAGGCCAGAAGAAGTCTTCAATCAAGGAAGTCACATGTTTTGAGTGCAAAGAATCTGGGCACTACAAAAGTGATTGTCCAAAGTTGAAGAAAGACAAGAAGCCAAAGAAGCACTTCAAGACGAAGAAGAGTCTGATGGGGACATTTGATGAATCAGAGTCAGAGGATGTTGACTCTGATGGTGAAGTCCAAGGACTCATGGCAATTGTCAAAGACAAGGAAGCAGAGTCAAAGGAAGCTGTTGACTCTGACTCAGAATCAGAAGGAGATCCTAACTCAGACGATGAAAATGAGGTATTTGCTTCTTTCTCTACCTCTGAACTGAAACATGCTTTGTTTGATATCATGGATAAGTATAACTCTTTATTGTCTAAGCATAAAAAGTTGAAAAAGAACTTATCTGCTGTCTCCAAGACTCCTTCTGAACATGAGAAAATTATTTCTGATTTGAAAAATGAAAATCATGCTTTGGTAAATTCTAACTCTGTGCTTAAGAACCAGATTGCTAAGTTAGAAGAAATTGTTGCCTGTGATGCCTCTGATTGTAGAAATGAATCTAAGTATGAAAAGTCTTTTCAAAGATTCCTAGCTAAAAGCGTGGATAGAAGCTTAATGGCTTCAATGATCTATGGCGTAAGCAGAAATGGAATGCATGGCATTGGCTATTCTAAACCAATTAGAAATGAGCCTTCTGTGTCTAAAGCTAAATCCTTGTATGAATGCTTTGTTCCCTCTGGTACCATATTGCCTGATCCTGTACCTGCTAAAATTGCTAAAAACCCTCTTAAAAAGGGATCTTTCTCTATGACTAAATATCATGCAAATATTCCTTTAAAATATTATGTTGAGACACCCAAGGTGATCAGAACCTCTGGGGTAACTAACAAAAGAGGACCCAGAAAGTGGGTACCTAAGGACAAGATTATCTATGTTGCAGATATCCTTGATAGCTCCACTGAAACACCAATCATGGTATCTGGACAGTGGATGCTCGCGTCACATGACGGGAGAAAAGCGTATGTTCCGAGAGCTGAAACTTAAGCCTGGAGGCGAAGTTGGCTTTGGAGGAAATGAAAAGGGTAAAATTGTTGGTACTGGTACTATTTGTGTAGATAGTAGTCCATGCATTGATAATGTTTTATTGGTAGACGGCTTAACACATAACTTATTGTCTATAAGTCAATTAGCTGACAAGGGTTATGATGTTATATTCAATCAAAAGTCCTGCCGGGCTGTAAGTCAGATCGATGGCTCTGTTCTGTTTAACAGCAAGAGGAAGAACAACATTTATAAGATCAGATTATCTGAGTTGGAGGCTCAGAATGTGAAGTGCCTTCTGTCTGTTGATGAAGAGCAGTGGGTATGGCATAGACGGTTAGGGCATGCCAGTATGAGAAAGATTTCTCAGCTGAGCAAGCTAAATCTTGTCAGGGGCTTACCCAATCTGAAGTTCGCTTCAGACGCTCTTTGTGAAGCATGTCAGAAAGGCAAATTCACAAAAGTCCCTTTCAAGGCAAAGAATGTTGTCTCAACCTCAAGGCCGTTAGAACTTCTGCATATCGACCTGTTTGGACCAGTGAAAACTGAGTCTATAGGTGGCAAGAGATATGGGATGGTTATCGTTGATGACTATAGCCGCTGGACATGGGTAAAGTTTCTAACCCGCAAGGATGAGTCTCATGCTGTGTTCTCTACCTTCATTGCTCAAGTGCAAAACGAGAAGGCTTGTAGGATTGTGCGTGTCAGAAGTGACCATGGTGGAGAGTTTGAGAATGACAAGTTTGAGAGTCTGTTTGATTCCTATGGAATTGCACATGATTTCTCTTGTCCCAGAACTCCTCAACAAAATGGTGTTGTTGAGAGGAAGAACAGAACTCTTCAGGAGATGGCTAGAACCATGCTCCAAGAAACTGGCATGGCTAAGCACTTTTGGGCAGAGGCAGTAAATACAGCATGTTACATTCAGAACAGAATCTCTGTGAGACCAATTCTGAATAAGACTCCTTATGAATTGTGGAAGAACATAAAACCCAACATTTCTTATTTTCATCCTTTTGGCTGTGTTTGTTATGTTCTCAATACTAAGGATAGATTGCATAAATTTGATGCTAAGTCTTCTAAGTGTCTATTACTTGGTTATTCTGATAGATCTAAAGGTTTTAGATTTTATAATACTGATGCTAAGACTATTGAAGAATCTATTCATGTTAGATTTGATGATAAGCTTGACTCTGACCAGTCAAAGCTAGTTGAAAAATTTGCAGATTTAAGCATTAATGTTTCTGACAAAGGCAAAGCTCCAGAGGAAGTTGAGCCAGAGGAAGATGAACCAGAGGAAGAAGCTGGTCCCTCTAACTCACAAACTCTGAAGAAGAGCAGAATCACTGCAGCTCACCCTAAGGAATTGATTCTGGGCAACAAAGATGAACCAGTCAGAACCAGATCTGCCTTCAGACCCTCTGAAGAGACCTTGCTGAGTCTGAAAGGATTGGTGTCCTTAATTGAACCCAAGTCCATAGATGAAGCTCTTCAGGACAAGGAGTGGATTCTGGCCATGGAAGAAGAATTGAATCAATTTTCCAAGAACGATGTTTGGAGCTTAGTGAAGAAGCCTGAGAATGTTCATGTTATTGGAACGAAATGGGTATTCAGAAACAAGCTAAATGAGAAAGGAGAAGTAGTCAGAAACAAGGCAAGGCTAGTTGCTCAAGGCTACAGCCAGCAGGAAGGAATAGACTACACTGAAACATTTGCTCCGGTAGCAAGACTGGAGGCAATTAGACTGTTGATCTCCTTCTCAGTAAATCACAACATAGTTCTACATCAGATGGACGTAAAGAGTGCCTTCCTAAATGGTTATATCTCAGAGGAAGTCTATGTTCATCAACCCCCAGGTTTTGAAGATGAAAAGAAACCAGACCATGTGTTCAAATTGAAGAAATCACTCTACGGTCTGAAGCAAGCTCCCAGAGCATGGTATGAGAGACTTAGCTCATTCCTTCTGGAGAATGAGTTTGTAAGGGGTAAAGTAGATACAACTCTTTTTTGCAAGACTTATAAAGATGATATCTTAATTGTGCAAATTTATGTTGATGATATTATATTTGGTTCTGCTAATCAATCTCTATGCAAAGAATTTTCTGAGATGATGCAGGCTGAATTTGAGATGAGTATGATGGAAGAATTAAAGTACTTTCTGGGAATACAAGTTGATCAAACACCAGAAGGAACATATATCCATCAGAGCAAGTACACTAAAGAACTTCTGAAGAAGTTCAATATGCTGGAATCTACAGTGGCCAAGACTCCAATGCATCCTACATGCATTTTGGAGAAAGAAGATAAAAGTGGTAAAGTATGTCAGAAGCTCTATCGTGGAATGATAGGTTCACTTCTATACTTAACTGCATCTAGGCCAGACATATTATTTAGTGTTCACTTATGTGCTCGTTTCCAATCAGATCCAAGGGAAACCCACTTAACTGCTGTTAAGAGGATCCTAAGGTATCTGAAAGGCACCACTAACCTTGGCTTGATGTATAAGAAAACATCAGAGTATAAGCTTTCAGGTTATTGTGATGCTGATTATGCTGGAGATAGAACAGAGAGAAAAAGTACTTCTGGAAATTGTCAATTTCTGGGAAGCAATCTAGTCTCATGGGCAAGCAAGAGGCAATCAACCATTGCACTATCAACTGCAGAGGCAGAATATATCTCAGCAGCAATATGCAGCACTCAGATGCTCTGGATGAAACATCAGCTGGAGGATTATCAGATCCTTGAGAGCAATATCCCAATCTATTGTGATAACACTGCTGCAATCTCATTGAGTAAGAATCCTATCTTGCATTCAAGGGCAAAGCACATTGAGGTAAAGTATCACTTTATTAGAGATTATGTACAGAAGGGCGTACTTCTTCTGAAGTTTGTTGATACTGACCATCAATGGGCAGATATCTTTACAAAGCCCTTAGCAGAGGATAGATTTAATTTTATTCTGAAAAATCTAAACATGGACTTTTGTCCAGAGTGAAGATGGATCAGAACCTCTGACTATGATACTTCTTGATCAGAAGATGTCTAGTCCAGAAGGTAACTCAATCAGAGTGTGTGTGCCCACTGGTACTGACTCTGAAGCTGAGACAACAACACGTGTGTCAGAATTTCTGATGCATAATTCCTTGTGCCCGTGTGACAGTCTGTTATGATTGCGTGTAGATATGCTTATCTCCTGTGTGTGATTGTGTATTTTACTGTTACTATCTATCTTTAATTTTCAACCGTTGATCTTAAAGTGCTTTTTGAATCAACAACGGTTATTTGATAAAACCCACTATACACACACGTTCTCGTTCACTTCCGGTTTTCACTCTCGCACTCTCTGCTTTTCAAAACCGCCTCTTTCTTGATTTCTCTCTCGATCTCTATTCATCCTTCAAACTTCATCTTCTACCTCAAACCTTCAACCTCTTCAAAATGGTGAGACAAACCAGAAGATCTACTGCAGATGCACCTCAGTTCCCTCACATGGTAGTTGGTTTGGCAACGGGTCAAAGGGGCTCTGAGAACCCGGCACAAGAACAAGTTCAAGCTCAAGAGCAGATTGTTCCAATTGCAGAACGGGGCTGTGCCGTTCACTGCGTATTTGCTCCTGAGGAACTCCAAGTCCTGGCAGAATGGAGATTCGACCTCGACAACCTGGCTGCAAATGGGTTTGATCTTCGTCCTGAAGTCCAAGCTCAAGGTTGGGGAAATTACTTCAGCCGACTTCGAGGACCGGTGTATGAGAAGCTGGTAAAGGAATTCTGGAAGCACGCCGACTGCGATGATACTCAGGTGGTTTCTCATATTCTTGGCAGGAAGATCATCATCACGGAGAAGTCATTCGTGAATCTGCTAGGTGCAGACACTGCTTATGGGTTTCGATTCCAATTCACTGAGTCGAAGCTGAAACCCAGCACCAAAGACAAAACCAACCAGGCCCTGTACACCACTTTCAAACCGGGCAAGACAAGTTACAAGGTGATGGACCTTCACCCCAAACTCAGGATCTGGCACAAGATCCTGCTCAACTGCATCAATCAGAGACCGAAGGGCAGTTCCCCAGATTACATCAACTTCAACCAGAAGGCGATGCTGTTTTTCATTCAAGACAAGAGGAAGATCTGCCTTCCCTACTTCCTGTTCTCCTACTTGAAGGAGTGTATCCGGAAGTCTAGGACTACTGCCTCAATCAAGTCAGCAATCAAGTATATCCCCTTTGGGAGACTGCTGTCTGATCTCTTCATTGAGAGTGGCCTCATTCAAGACCTGATCAATGCTGGTTGCACAGAGGACTTGAGCACAATTGTCAGCGATGTCTTCACTGCCAACTCTCTGAAGAAGATGGGTTTGGTCCAGAAGAAGATTGCTCCTGCTCATGAAGACACATCTTTTGAGATCAGAGGAAGAAGGATGCCTCTGAATGACTACCCACTGTGGACTCAAGTAGACAATCCTGAAGCCATCAGATGCTATGTTGAAGACCTCAGGGCTCAAGGATTCGAGATTGATCTTGATGATTTCTTCAGCAGACTGCCGCCAGCTCCAGAGTTTCCTTCTCCTCCCAAGAAGAAAGCTCAGAGGAAGATGGTTCTGGAAGAATCCTCTGAAGAATCTGATGTCCCTCTGGTCAAGAAGACAAAGAGAAAGCCTGATGATGGTGATGATAGTGATAGTGAGGATGGTCCTCCAAAGAAGAAGCAGAAGAAGGTCAGAATCGTGGTGAAGCCTACTCGGGTGGAACCAGCTGCTGCAGTGGTCAGAAGGACTGAACCTCCTGCCAGAGTGACTCGATCATCAGCACATTCAAGTAAGCCTGCACTTGCTTCTGATGATGATTTGAATTTATTTGATGCACTTCCTATTTCTGCCTTGCTTCAACACTCCTCAAATCCCCTCACTCCTATTCCTGAATCCCAACCAGCCGCACAAACCACCTCTCCACCACATTCCCCACGATCCTCCTTCTTTCAACCTTCTCCTACCGAAGCACCTCTCTGGAATTTGCTTCAGAACCCAACCTCTAGGTCAGAAGATCCAACCTCTCTCCTTACCATTCCGTACGACCCATTATCTTCTGAACCCATCATCCATGACCAACCAGAGCCCAACCAAACAGAACCACAACCCAGAACGTCTGATCACTCTGCTCCCAGAGCATCAGCACGTCCTGCTGCCAGAACCACGGATACAGACTCTTCAACAGCCTTTACACCTGTATCCTTCCCAATCAATGTTGTTGATTCTTCTCCCTCCAATAACTCTGAATCAATTAGAAAATTCATGGAGGTTAGAAAAGAGAAGGTGTCTGCCTTGGAAGAGTATTACCTTACCTGTCCAAGCCCTAGGAGATATCCTGGCCCTAGACCTGAACGTCTAGTTGACCCAGATGAACCTATCTTGGCCAATCCTATCCAAGAGGCAGACCCCTTAGTTCAACAAGCTCACCCTGTCCCTGACCAACAAGAGCCCATTCAACCAGACCCTGAACCCGAACAATCAGTGTCTAACCAATCCTCGGTTAGATCACCTCACCCTCTGGTTGAAACTTCAGACCCTCACCTTGGAACCTCTGAACCCAATGCTCCCATGATTAACATTGGTTCTCCACAAGGTGCCTCTGAAGCTCATAGCAGCAATCACCCAGCCTCTCCTGCACCCAACCTCTCCATAATTCCCTATACTCACCTTCAACCCACATCTCTCTCTGAGTGCATCAATATCTTCTATCATGAAGCCTCCTTGAGGCTCCGCAATGTGCACGGTCAGACTGATCTCAGTGAGAATGCTGAAAATGTGGCTGATGAGTGGAACAATCTGAGCACTTGGCTAGTGGCTCAAGTTCCGATTATGATGCAGCTCCTGCATGCAGAGGGCAGTCAAAGCATTGAGGCTGCAAAGCAAAGGTTTGCTAGAAGGGTGGCTCTTCATGAACTAGAACAGAGAAATAAGCTTCTTGAAGCTATTGAAGAAGCCAAGAGAAAGAAAGAACAAGCAGAAGAAGCTGCACGTCAAGCAGCAGCTCAAGCTGAACAAGCCAGACTTGAGGCAGAGCGACTTGAAGCTGAGGCTGAAGCTCTTAGATGCCAAGCACTTGCACCAGTTGTGTTTACTCCTGCTGCTTCTGCTTCCATTCCAGATCCTCAAGCTGCTCAGAATGTTCCTTCCAGTTCTACTCAGACAAGCTCATCCAGACTCGACATCATGGAACAACGTCTTGACACTCATGAATCCATGCTGATTGAGATGAAGCACATGATGATGGAACTTCTGCGACGCACTGACAAACCTTAGTTTTAGGATCTCTTCTTTTTCTTCTTTTTCGTTACCTTTGTTTTCCTTTGTTAAACTCTGTTTCTTTTTATTTATTTATTCTCTTTTGTTCGTTTGTGATTATATATGCATAACTATATACTTATGTCACATATGTTTGCTAAACTCGTTTTATTCATAATTGTTTTGTGTTTACATCATATTTCTTTCCATCATATAATCTAGAATGGAGGATCTCTCCTCATTCTTCTGCACTCCTGGCGCTGCTCTGACCTATCCTTCTCCAGACGCTCCAGTACATGCTGGATGTTGCTGAGCCTGATCTTTAGCTCATCCCTCTCCAGAATCTCTTCTGAAGTCTTGAGCTTCTCTTCCAAACTCTCTTTCTCTTCCAGCAGCTTGAGTTCAAGCCGGCTGAGTTCTTGCACCTCCTCCACGAAGGCAAGAAATTCCTTCAGGTCTCTCTCCAACTCTGGACGCAGGTCCTCTTCCAGCAGTGTCCGTGACAGCTCCGCGATGGTAGTTGCACCCTCTGGATGCCTGATGTTCAGGAACAAGTCCTCTTCAAAGGCCTTCTTCCTCAGCTCTTCTAGTGCTACGTTGTATGATGTCATTTTTTTCTTACTGAAAATTATTCGAGGTGTGAAGCTTACCTTTCTCTCCAACGCTTTTTATAGGCTTCACTTTCTCTCTGAAAGTTAATGCTCTTACAGTTTCTCGAGGTTAAGTTCTTGGTAACTGACCCTTCTATTTACTCACTTGACCGGTGGTAAACGTTCATCCCTTGCATTAACTCTTCTATTTATTTTCGCCTAACTCTGATTCTTACATCGTTTTCATTTTCTTTTAAACTTAGACCTTCTCTAAGGGGGAGTACCTTGTACTTCAAGCTAAGTTTTTCACACCCCAAGCTTTTTGCTTATGACAAAAAGGGGGAGTAAACCCAGTTTTTGATTTGTAAGATGTGTTAGTGTGACTTATTTTTCTTTTGGAGATTTTAAGAGTTCCACCTTCATGACCATAGATGTGTCACTGGGCAAATACAAGGAATACATTTCACTTCTTCTGAAGTGATTCTAAGTTGACTCTGATACCCAAGACTCTGATACCTTGTCCATGACTCTGATCACTTATGCGCTCTGATTATTCGTTTTTCATCTATGTCATAAGCTTTTCACTCTGAACTCTTATATTTTTTAGCTCAGAATCTAGACTTTACTAACGTTTTCATCAAGTATTAGATTCAGGGGGAGCTAAGCTCAGAATCAAGCAGTGACTTGAATTCAGAATGAGCAAGATAAACTATTCACATCAGGATAAGTCTTATTCTATATCTCTAAACTCTGAGTGAATTCAGTTTAATGTTTAAGAATTGTTCATCAAAAATCTTAGTTTTGTCATCATCAAAAAGAGGGAGATTGTAAGATCAAGTTTTGATCTAGTAGTACAACTCTATGTTTTGATGATTACAAGTTAACCTTTTGATATGAACAATTGTGGTACTCTAACGTGTTTTTCTGAGTGTGCTATTTACAGGCTCTGACCTCAACTCAATCTCACACAAATCAGAAGCACTGTGTATAAAGGGTAACCCAAGCAACGCTTTCGCATTCACCATGTTCAGTATGAACAGTGGAAAAGCTTCAGAAGTTCTGAAGCTATACAAACTCTGATGTGGACTCAGTCGCTAGAAGCTCTGAAGATCCAGAAGTTCTGATAACCAAGAAACACTGAAGGTTCAGATGTTCTGATGGTGTAGAAGACTCTGAAGATCCAGAAGCTGAATAGTGGAAACTCTGAAGTCCAGAAGCAAGAAACTCTGAAGGCCATGTTCTTCCCTCAGAGTTCAGAATCAGAAGATACAATGGTCAGAGGATCTGTGCTTTCCCTCTGACTCTGATCAACCGGCTTCACAAGTTCCAATATGAAGTATTCCCCTGATCAGAAGTCTCCTAGGTTAAAAGGTCAAGTCGCTATCCAAGTACAAAAGCAAGTGTACCTTCCTGACGACCTACCTAACGTTCTCAGCCACAGCAGAAGCTGGATTTTCCAGAACTGCCCTCCAACGGTAGCATTTCCCATGCAACGCTCAACCCTAATCCTTGGAGTATATATATAGAGGCTGAAGATTGAAAGAAGCGGCTAGAAAAAGAAATACACACGCGCAAGACATATTCAAAATATTCTAAGCTTTCTTTCATCTGAAATTCATTGAGTTTACAATTAGCTTTTTAGAAGCAAATCTCTTGTAAACAATTCTTTGATAAACAGTTTGTTTAGTTCCTTTAGGAGATCAAGGTTGATCGGATCCTAGAGAAGACTAAGAGAGTGAATCTTAGTGTGAGCTAAGTCAGTGTAATTGTTAGTCACTTGTAGGTTTCAAGTGCAGTTGTAACTCTTACCTGATTAGTGGATTGCCTTCATTCTAAGAAGGAAGAAATCACCTTAACGGGTGGACTGGAGTAGCTTGAGTGATTAATCAAGTGAACCAGGATAAAATCCTTGTGTGCTTTTCTATCTCTTATCTTTAGCACTTAAGTTCTCGAAAGATTTGTCAAAATCTTTAAGGTGGAAGTTTTGTTCTGAAAACGTTATTCAAACCCCCCCTTTCTACCGTTTTTCATACCTTCAGAGATAATGAAGAACAGGAGACTGAACCGTGTTGGAACAGGAAGGCCGATGAGGTCGGGCTCTCAAAATTTTCAAGGCAGAGGGAGATTTCAGAGCAGGAGGCCGTATCAACGTCCTGCAGGTAGAGGAATTGCTTCAGGATCTTATAGGCCCATGGTGGGTACTGCTGGAGGTTCTGGAGGTCAGACTGTGAACAGGGAGATGACCTGTTACAGATGTGGGCAGCCTGGGCACTATGCCAATGCTTGTACTGACATGAGGCCCAAATGCTTTAACTGTAACAAGTTGGGGCATACTGCTGCTCAATGCAGAGCACCCAAGACAGAACCAGCTGTTAACACTGCTCGTGGGAAGCGTCCTGCTGCCAAGGCAAGAGTCTACACCATGGATGGTGAAGAAGCTGAAGGGGTTGATGGTCTGATCAGGGGAGATTGCGAGATTGACGGTAATCTCCTAACTGTACTTTTCGATTCCGGAGCAACGCACTCTTTTATCTCTAGGGAATGTACTGCTAGATTAAAACTTCCCGTTACTACTTTGAGTTTCGATCTTATAGTTACCACACCTGCCAAAACTCTGCTTGCCAATACTGCATGCATGTATTGCCCAGTAACCTATAGGGATAAAGTTTACCATGCTAACCTAGTGTGCCTAACTCTCAAGAACCTAGATGTTATCCTAGGGATGGACTGGTTGTCCCACTACCATTGTCTTCTGGACTGCAGCCGAAAGAGAGTGGTATTTCCTGACTCGGATCTTTCCGAGTATCTATCCGCCAATCATATTAGCGTCTCTCTGAATGAAGGATCTCAAGAGTATTCAGTTTTGTTAAGCTTGGAGAGTAAAGGGAATTCGGAAGTGAGTAATATTCCAGTTGTGAGGGACTTCGCGGATGTTTTTCCTGGCGATGTACCTGGTTTGCCGCCTGTACGCGACATTGAGTTTGCTATTGACATCGTACCGGGAACAGGACCGATTTCGATTGCACCATATCGGATGGCACCTGCGGAATTGGTGGAGTTGAAGTCTCAACTTGAGGATCTTCTGTCGAAGGGATTCATCCGACCAAGCGTTTCACCTTGGGGAGCACCCGTCTTATTGGTGAAAAAGAAGGATGGGAAATCTAGACTTTGTGTCGACTATCGACAACTGAACAAAGTGACCGTCAAGAATAGGTATCCGCTACCTAGAATTGATGATTTGATGGATTAACTACGAGGAGCTGCGATATTCTCAAAGATAGACCTGAAGTCGGGTTACCATCAGATCAGAGTAAAGACTGAGGATATCCAGAAGACGGCATTCCGGACTCGTTATGGACACTATGAGTATCTAGTGATGCCATTTGGGGTGACAAACGCACCTGCTATCTTCATGGATTACATGAACAGGACATTCCATCCGTTCTTGGATCGATTCGTCGTGGTGTTTATCGACGACATTCTGATCTACTCAAAGAACGCTGAAGATCATGAAGGGCACTTGCGTCAGGTTTTACAAGTGTTGAGAGAGACAAAGTTGTACGCCAACCCTTCTAAGTGTGAATTTTGGCTCGAAGAGGTAAAATTCTTGGGCCATGTGATCTCTAAAGAAGGTATAGCTGTGGATCCAGCAAAGGTAGAGACGGTGTTGTCATGGGAACGGCCAAAGACCGTGACTGAGATCAGGAGTTTTGTCGGTTTGGCGGGATACTATCGTCGCTTTATTGAGAATTTCGCCAAGATCGTTGGACCCTTGACTCAACTTACGAGGAAGGATCAACCTTTTGCATGGACCGAAGCGTGCGAAACTAGCTTTCAGACAATGAAGGAACGTTTGACGACGTCACCTGTACTCGTCTTACCGCAACCAGAGGAACCATATGAAGTGTACTGTGATGCTTCGCATCAAGGTTTGGGATGTGTGCTGATGCAGCATCGGAAGGTGGTGGCTTATGCTTCACGACAACTGAAGACTCATGAGAAGAACTATCCGACTCATGACTTAGAACTTGCTGCCATTGTGTTTTCGTTGAAGATCTGGAGACATCACTTATATGGATGCAATTTCACCATATTTAGTGATCACAAGAGCTTGAAGTACTTGTTCGACCAGAAGGAGTTGAACATGAGACAACGACGTTGGATGGAGTTTCTCAAGGATTACGATTTTACCTTACATTACCATCCTGGAAAAGCTAATGTTGTTGCTGATGCATTGAGCAGGAAGATGCATATCTCGTCAATGATGGTGAAGGAGCTGCAACTGCTGGAACAATTCCGAGATTTGAGTTTGGACGTAAGAGTATCCGAGGGAGAACTGAGGTTCGGGATGATCAGGATTACCAATGGATTGATGGAAGAAATCCGAGACCAACAGTTACAAGATGAATTTTTACTCGGAAAAAGGAATTTGGTAATTCAGGGTAAGGACCCGGAATTCAAGGTAGGAAGTGACAATATCCTACGGTGTAAGGGTAGAGTTTGCGTACCTAACAACCCTGACTTAAGGAGGTTGATAATGGACGAAGGTCACAAAAGTAAGTTGAGCATTCACCCTGGAATGAAAAAGATGCATCAGGACTTGAAGGTGAATTTTTGGTGGCCAGGAATGAAAAGACAAGTGGCAGAATATGTAGCTGCATGTTTAACCTGTCAAAAGGCGAAGGTGGAACATCAGAAATCTGCGGGTATGCTACAAAGCTTGGATGTACCTCAATGGAAATGGGATAGCATATCGATGGATTTTGTCGTGGCATTACCAAGAACTCAAAAAGGATATGATTCGATTTGGGTAGTCGTGGATCGATTGACTAAGTCGGCTCATTTCATACCTGTGAGAACTACGTACAACGTGGATAAGCTATCAGAGATTTATATAGCTGAGATTGTGCGACTTCATGGAGTGCCAATAAGTATCGTTTCCGATAGAGACCCGAAGTTTACTTCACATTTGTGGGGAGCTCTTCATAATGCTTTGGGAACGAGGCTGAGATTAAGTTCTGCTTATCATCCACAGACTGATGGGCAAACTGAGAGAACTATCCAATCATTGGAGGATTTGCTACGAGCTTGCGTGTTAGACAACAAGGGCAGTTGGGATACCCTATTGCCACTGATTGAATTCACATACAACAACAGTTTTCATACGACCATAGGTATGGCACCGTATGAGGCATTGTATGGCCGCAAGTGTAGAACACCTTTATGTTGGTATCAAGATGGAGAGAATTTGTTAGTAGGACCGGAACTTCTGCAACAGACAACTGAGAAGATTAAACAGATCAGAGAGAAGATGAAGGCTTCTCAGAGTAGACAGAAGAGCTATGCAGATCAAAGGCGCAGAACCCTGGAATTCGAAGAAGGAGATCATGTGTTTCTGCGAGTTACCCAGACTACAGGAGTTGGTCGAGCAATCAAGTCAAGAAAGCTGACGCCAAAGTTCATTGGACCTTATCAGATTACTCGTCGTGTAGGACCGGTAGCTTATCAGATCGCACTACCGCCTTTTCTATCAAACGTTCACGATGTATTCCATGTGTCACAACTGCGGAAGTATATTGCTGATCCGACGCACGTTATCGAGCTGGATGACATTGAGTTGAAGGATAACTTGTCTTTCGAGACACCGCCAATCAGCATTGGTGACACAAGGATAAAGCAGTTGAGGGGAAAAGAGATCGAGTTAGTGAAGGTTATTTGGAACAAGGACACCGGCGATGCGACGTGGGAGCTGAAGGAAAAGATCAAGGAACAGTACCCAGAACTTTTTACTGACCCTTAAGTTTCGAGGTCGAAACTTTCATTTTGGAGGGTAGTAATGTAAGGCCCAAGTTTTAACGCTTTGGATAAGTGAATAAAATAAAAGAGTTATTTGATTAAGATAAATTTGGGAAGGAAAAAGGTTCAGGAAAAGTCCAAGAATTTATCGAAAAACCGAAAGAGTTATAGCACGACTAACATACGCTTAATCCTAGGTCAAAGGTATTAGTGAATAGTTAATTTACGCTTTAGGACACGATGGAAACTAATTCCAAAAATCCTCAGAGAAATGTTAGAACTTCTCTTTTCCGTCCTTAAACAATCATTTCGATGCGAAATCCTGGAAAGTACGAACGTCAAATTCCAATTCTCGGAAGTTTGCCGAAACGGAATCCCTGATAGTTCGGGAAAACCTAAGATCGACAGACAATGAAGACTTTTTCTATTCAGAGCTGCAAAAGAAGATTCCACCCGCGTTCTCCTATTTCTCTCATCATTCCTAATCTTTCTTCAGAAGGAAGTTTTCTCATCCGACGATCACTGCAAAAAGTAGTTTTTCGGGATAATCCGACTTACACCGACTTATGCCGATTTTGGATCTTTTGGTTTAATTCCAAGAATCCTGTTTTGAGTTCTGGAATTCTGTCGCCAGAACCTATCTTAGAATGCGCAGAGGAACGCGCAGGAAAAATCGGAATCGCAAAAAAATCTTTTTTCCGTTTTTCCAAAACCTATAAATAGCTTGAAAATTAGATTTTTTGCAAAAAAATACCCATTTCCCCTCCCCAAACCCGCGAGCACCTAGAGAGAGAGAGAGATCCGGATCTTCGTCGTTTCTTGCCCGTTTGCTTCACCGATCGTCACTAATCGAAGACCTCGAGGTAGGTAAACTATACTCTCCTTCGAATCGTCGTTTCTGTCCACTTCTCCTGCGACTTTCTGAGTTCAAAATTTTGAGGTTTTTGAAAAACTGTTCAAATACGCTGATTTCAGTGACTAAACTTCTTCCCTGCATGCTCCTGAGCGTGTTCTGCGGATTAGATTTTGTCGAATGTCGACGAAATGCCGCCGGGATCAATTTCTACCTTAAATACCCATTTTTCGGCAAAGTCGCAACCTTTACGCTCTAATCTATCGACTTGGCTTAGTGCTAGTAGGATTTGTCGTCATAAACGTCGTTGTGGACGTCCCCATCCAATTTGTTTTTCAAAAATTCAATTTTGAAATTTTGAGCTAAAAATAATGACCAAACTACCCCTATATCAGTTTTCGATCCGAAAATTTTTCCGAGCTTAGAACCGTCTTAGTTACGGCTTATGTTAACCTAGGAACCAAGTTTGATCGAAGAAAAATCGACCCTCCCAATTAAAGGAAGTGGCCGAGAGCTATATCAAGGGGGGGGGGGAGAATCCGATTTTTCGAAAACTTGTCTTAACGCGTTAGATTGTCGTACCACGGAGGTAGTAGTGTACCGTGTAACCCTAGGACTCTTTGATTGCTGAGTTTCTGACTCTTGGTGTTGATTTCTGTGATTTCTGCTTAAGGTTCGTTTGAGGAGATTCCCAGAGATCAAGGAGAAGAGCTTGAAGAACATTTTGAGGAAGAAGCTGGAAGACCCACCGGTGAGGGCTACTCTCTGAATTACTAGATAATGCTTTAGGTGTCGACAAGTTCGACTTGATTTATGTGTTATGCACTTAATTGCTAAATGTCTGAATTGTTCTCTGAGGCTTCGGCCGACCTTGTTGAGTAATTGATGCCATGATATTGTGTGCTAAATGATTCACATGCTATGTGCTACATGGTTAACTTAGGATGTGTTGGAATATGTTGTTATGCTTTTGACTGAGCTGTTTTATTTATGCTATTCCACGTGCACCTGAGATTCTGAGGAGTGAGGATTGCGGGCAAGTCATGCCGAATTTTTATGAGATTTTGAGAAAGTTTAGAAGGACGAACGGAGTTCGGACCTTGTTATGTTTTAATGGATCGAGACCTTCTCAGGGAATTATTTGAGATTATGGGATCTCTGAAAACTCTTAGGAAGTATTATAAGATTAAATGAAATCTATTTTATCACGGAAATTCATAAGACATTAATCAATTTCTAAATCCTTTGAACAATAATAACATCCTTAGATAAGAGCATAGAGCCTGAGTATTAGTTTGGAAATATGAGAAGTGTCGTCGAGTCCAAGTTTTGAGGAAATCTATGAGTTTCAAGTACATTCGTACTCCTTCGCTCGTTGAGCAGGTTATTGTTTGGCTATCTAAAGTTTAGCCGGGAACTATAAGTTTCCAAGTACTTCGGTACCTTTTCGCTCGATGAGCAGTTTATTGATTGGCTATCTAAAGTTTAGCCGGCAACCATGAGTTCCAAAGTACATTCTTCTTCTTTTGATTAATTCATTTTGTCGCAGAATCGACGTTTGCCTTAGGGTAGGCTTTTTAGAGACAATAAGTTAGCTAGAACACGTGACGACGTGTCGGGTGAGGTCGGAGACGTTGTTTGGCTAATCACTTGCATTCATGCACTCATTTTGAGGTTAATACACGGCGTGATACCGGACCTCGGTGGATTCCAAAATGGTCATAAGACCCGGATTTCCATATTTAGGACACAACGGTGGTCCTTAGTAGCAGACGGAATGGCAGACCTACGGGTTCACTGCTGATCTGACTACTTTTGTGTGGTGTAAGAGACACGCGAGCAGGAAGGTACCCACCGTGGCTGGTGTTAGGGCCGTCTCGTTGATGTCCATCCTTCTTCCGGAATGCATTTTGTTACCCAGCATTGCATTTCATGCAACATACATGCTGACTTAGTTGCTGAGTGTGATTGGTAACTGTTTATCCTATTTTTGAGGCATGCTACTTGTTTTTATGGTTCTTTATATTCATTGTGATACATGCAACCCTAGGAAACTATCCCAAAACTTATAAGCCTGAGAGGCAAGTATTTATTATCCTATAATTATATCTGGTTTTATTAATTATATAATTCTTTGGAGTTGACCCTCGCGTCTGCTGTGTGTGTTTGGGCGGACTACGCCATTTGTCAGATGAGTATGGGGGATTGGTTTACCATGGTCAGCCCCTCGGGGGGGACCAGGTACGAGATGCTTGATCAAGACGACCCAGGTGCATGGGTGGTCGATCCCGAGGGCCACCGTGCGACCTACACCGGTCGGGTCATGGAGGACCGTGTCGACCGATTCGGACGCTTGACGGAGGGGGTGATGAGGAGGCACATAGTGAGCTTCAACCTGCCTCCAGGTGTACACTGTGGACCCGGCTTGGGAGGACCTCCACCGCCACCATCCCCTTCGGATGATGAGGACCCCTCTGAGGAGGTGCCAGTAGGTGGGGCTTCGACGGAGTCTAGTCCGTCTTCTGCTGCTGCTGTCGTCGCGGATCTCGTTCCGGGCCCCGAGCCCGAGAGGCCAGTGCAGGAGCGCATTAGGGTGGACAGAGAGGGCAGTGTTGAGTATGTCGACTTAGTCGTCCTGGATGCAGATTCGGATGACGACCGCGCTAGCGTGTAGGATCGAGTGCTAGTGTGGGCACTGTGAGACCCAAGATTTTAAGCTTAAAATAAATTAGTGAATTCCTTATTAACGAATAAGTTCGATGTATCGTGAAGGGAAACCTGAACAAGAGTTTATTGGATGAAATAAATTTATGAAGGAGAAGGTTCAGGAAAAGTTCAAGGATTGTATCAAAACCGATAAGAGTTATAGCACGATTAATATTCGCCTAAGCCTAGGTCAAAGACACTAGTAAATAGCTAATTTACACTTTAGGACGCGATGGAAACTAATTCCAAAAATCTTCAGAGAAATGTTAGAATTTCTCTTATTCGTCTATAAACAAGTATTTCGATGCGAATCCCTGGAATGTACGAACGTCAAATTCCAATTCTCGGAAGTTTGCCGAAACGGAATCCCTGATAGTTCAAAAACCCTAAAATCGACGGACGATGAAGACTTTTTCTATTCGGAGCTTCAAATAAAGATTTCATCCGCACACGCCCACTCTAATCGACGTTCCAAATCTTTCTTCAGAAGGAAGTTTCTGCATCCGAGGTCAATATCATAAAGTGCATAAAGTGCATTTTTAATGCCGGTAAGCATTAAAAACAAGCCTCGAAAACCAAAAATCATACTGATATTTCTTTGAAGAATTAGAAGATTCAGCGGGAAGAATATCGTGTATAAAATACGTTGGAATCATTAGGAAAAATCGGAATTGCGAAATTTTCATTTTTCCGCATTTTCCATTTCCTATATATAGTATGAAAAATGAAAAAAAAAAACAAAAAAATCCCAAAACACACACACACGGCCGAGAGCTCTTGGAGGAAAGGAGGAAAAGTGTTTTTTTTTTCCAATTCTTGACCGATCGTCGTTCCGTTCGTTGCTAATCGAAGACATCGAGGTATAGTTACTATCCCTCACTTCTGATCGTCAGATCTGTCGACTTTTTCTATGTTTTTCTGAGCTCAAAGTTTGGAGCTTTTTGTAAAACTGTCCAAATAACTTGATTTCAGTGTCTAAACTTATTGCCTACGTGCTCTAGAGCATGAATATCCGGTTGTTTTCTGTTGAATCTCGCCGAATTGCCGCCGAGTTTCAATTCTGCTCAAAAACCCATTTTTATGCTGAGGTTCCGCTTTTTGGATCAAAAACTCTCGACTGAGCTTAGCTTTAGTAGGATTAGTTGTTATAAATGTCGTTAGGATCGACCCCATCTAATTTGTTTTTCGAAATTCTGATTTTGAGTTTCCGAGCTAAAAATATTGACCAAAATACCCCTGTGACAGTATTCGACCCGATAATTTTTCTGAGAGTTTCCCTGGCCTAGATATCGCCTAAGAATACCTAGGAATTGATTTAGATCGAAGAAAAAGTTCGAAAACCCTATTTTCCATAGTGGCCGAAACCTATTTGCTTGGGTACCGTGTCCAAAAATAATTTTTGAGTCTCTATGACCTGAGCCATTGCGTAGCTCTTTCAATTGTCGAAATTTTGGCGCTGGTTTTGTGTCGTTCCGAGTTCTGTAGCTTGAGTTATGCACGTTTTAGCGAATAAAGTGTTTTTGTACAAAACTTGAATCGAGTCAAAACTCATCCATTCGGGGGAAGCCCTTCCATTCGTGCCTAAATGTTGTACTCTTAAGCTTCTCGAGCTTTGTCGACCATTAGTTAGGATTGTTTCGACTGTATCGACTTGTGTTGATTCATTATTGCTTTGTTTGCTCAAAGGTTCAATTGTGGAAACCTTGGGATTGACTGAGCAAGCTTGTGAGCGAGACCTGCACCGCGAGACTAGAACAACTCGAGGTTAGGGCAACTTACTTACTAGCTATTTGCATTGTAGGCGTCGATATCTTCGACTTGAATATTGCGTGATATTGTATATTGCTTGGATATTGTTTATCGCTGTGAATTGGAAAATGTTTTCTGGAGGCTTCGGCCGAGTGAACTTATATGAGACGTGTGTCTCCGTTTTCTGAGAGGCTTCGGCCGTTTACTGGTTTCTGTCTTATCGCTTTCTAGTGGATATGACAAGGTTATGTTTACAGCACTGCCATATTGACTCATCGCTCGATAGAGCTTGATGTATTTGCGTTTATGATTAAATTGTGCTGACTATATTCGTGCATTTTGATGCCACTTTTGGAGTGTAGAATACACTTACCTTCGTCATGACAAGGACGGGTTTGTTTTGGGAACGTTTGTTAGGTCGGACCAAGGTTCGAACCTTCATTGTTCTAGGGGATCTAGTGTTTTCTCGGGGAGTTGTTTGGGTTTGATGGGAACTTTGAACTTATAGAGTTTTGGACCGAAAATAATCATAATCTGTTTTATGTAAATAAATCCATAATATACTTACTAAGAATATAATGTTTTTAATTAATGACGATGATTCAACGGAAAAGACTTAGGAATGAAAGTGAGTTTGGAAAACGGGAATGGGTCGGTGATCCTAGCTTTGGGAACTTTATTTTGAAAGGTGTTGGAAATGAAAACTGAACTTTGGAATTAACGACATAATGGATTAACTCACGATGGAACACTTTACCTAATAAAAGAAATATTGTTTTAAGGGAACTCATTTTTATGGAAAAGAATTTGAAGACGGGCTTTAGCCAAGGGTCTGGGCATTAGTAAGGTACCTAGTAGAGTACACTTGGCACAACAGGTAGTGACGGTCAGCCGTGTAGAGTTGTATCGTGCCTGTTGATGTCTGGCGTAGCAAGCAGAATGGTTAAACCCGTAGGGTCACAACCGACTTGACTATAGCCTAGGGTTCTCGTTGTAGAAGCCTTTGGTCAATGAACCAATTTTACCTGTGAGGACGAATCGTTGTTTAGCTAACCATATTGCACCCATGCATACACGCGATGAAGTGCCAAGTGGAGTACTTCGGTATAGCAGGAAGCAACGATCAGCCGTGTAGAGTTGAATCGGTCCTGATTATACCTGGCACAACAGGAGGTAACGATCATCCATGTAGAGTTGTATCGTGCCTGTTGATGTCCGGCATAGCAAGCAGAAATGGTCGAACCATGTAGAGTTTGTACCGTCTTGACTATAGCCAAAGGTGATAAGTGACGCCCGAGCAGAAATGGTTAAACACGAGGCCAGTGTTACGACCGTCTCGAGGTGCCCAGCCTTTAAGTGGCAATACCATTGGTTTGTCCCGTCGCCAAGCAGAGTGACGTTATTCGGGTTTGTGTCAGCATATTCTGCATTGGCACACCATGCATCTTATTATGATTACCGTTGTATGACATATCATGCACTCTAACTATAATTGTTGAGACTTGATGATTTGATGTTGATAAACATCGTTATGTGTTTTGATGATTGAATTGTGTAAGAGATTTGATAACATGTCATGTATATACCTTAGGGTAGGCAACGCATAACTTATATGTATATATACAACATATATATACCCCCTTTATCGCATGTTGGTTGTATATCTATTGTATTCTGTAAGTTGACCCTAGCGCCTTGGCTTTGTTTGTATGTTTGTGTTTGGGCGGTCGGCCTGCTGCCAGGCGTCCGTCAGCCGATTCGTGATGACTCGTCACTCGAGGAGGACCAGGAGCGTAATGACTATTACTGAAGCTTTCGACGAGGACCCGGACTTCAGGCCTGATCGAGGAAGGGTCGATGAAAGTAGTGTGGGATATGGGTGGTTAGAGTCTTTGAGTTGGTTGTTAGAGTCATAGCTCTGATTGTCATTCCTTATTTTGGGGCAGGGCAGGTCCCCGACTATTAGCTTTTCGTGTGATTCCCTTCCATGAGGATCACAGGGAGTTTGTCGGACGTAGGAAGTCTTTTGAGGCCGTTTTGGGCCGACTTACTTTCGTTGGAGGACTGTATTCAGAATACTTGACCTTTTGTTTTAGTTTGTACATAATTGCCCACGGGCACTACCTTTCCGTCACTGGAGGTCACTCGTGACGATGTTTTTAGTTGCAGCGAGGGCTGTGCTTGTATTGTATATTAATCGCTGTTAATCGCGATTGGGTTGAGTCTTTATTTCGACAAGTCTTTTTATTTAAACAAAACGAAAAAAAATACCTGCTTTTCGGCTTTATTTTATTTTGAGTTACTAAAGTGACGCCACCGAAATCGGGGTGTTACATTGTGGTATCAGAGCTTGTCGAGTCTTTCGGGAGTCTTTGGGGAATAGGTCTTCTGTGCTAGGTTGTGTGACTCTGCAAAGAGAAAAAATTGATTGTCTGCCAAGCGATCTTCGCTTTAATTGATTGAAGTTGCTACCTAATCATATTGTATAGCTATGCATAATACTATCTTATGATTGGTACTGACTGTTTGCTAAACGAATACAGAACATGGTGAACGCGAACCAACTTGCTGAGATGGTGGCCACTTTGGTCCAAGCAATGACTGTACAAACGAATGACAATGCACATAGGCGTGCTGCTGAGGATGCACGTGAGCTACACCGGCTTCAGAGAGAAGCAGCCCTGGACCAGAACAGGGGATTGAATGATTTCAGAAGACAGAATCCACCCAAGTTCACGGGTGGGACCGACCCGGACGAGGCGGATCTCTGGATCCAAGAGATTGAGAAGATTTTTGAAGTACTACAGACTAGTGAAGGGGCCAAGGTGGGCCTGGCAACTCATCTACTGCTGGGCGATGCTGAGTACTGGTGGAGGGGCGCCAGAGGGATGATGGAGGCAAACCATGTTGAGGTGAACTGGAATTCTTTTCGTGCTGCTTTTCTGGAGAAGTATTTTCCTGATAGTGCTCGTGACGAGCGTGAGTCGCAGTTTCTGACTCTTCGCCAAGGGAGCATGACTATTCCGGAATATGCTGCTAAGTTGGAATCTTTGGCCAAACACTTCCGATTTTTCCGTGATCAGGTTGATGAACCCTATATGTGCAAGCGCTTTGTGAGGGGACTGAGAGCTGACATTGAGGACTCAGTGAGACCGTTGGGAATTATGCGGTTTCAAACTTTGGTGGAGAAGGCCACCGAGGTGGAGCTGATGAAAAATAGAAGGATGAATAGAGCAGGAATTGGGGGACCGATGAGGTCGAGCTCCCAAGACAACAAGGGAAAAGGAAAGTTACAGATGAAGAAGCCTTATCAGCGTCCTACGGGGGAAGGGTTTACCCCAGGACCGTACATGCCTACAATTGCTGCTGCGGGAGGAGCAGGAAGCCAAGCTGGGAGCCGTGAGATGACATGTTTTAAATGCGGGGAGATTGGGCACTACTCCACGAAATGCCCGAAGGGGAAGCCGAGGTGTTTCAAGTGTGATCTACCAGGACATCTGGCCAACAACTGCAAGACACCCAAGGTTGAGCCATTTGTCAACACCATAAGGGGAAAGCGCCCTGCTGCTAGAGGAAGAGTTTATATCATGGATGGTGAAGGAGCTGAGGAGTTAACCAGAGGAGAGCGCAAGAACGATGGTAACCTTCTAACTATTCTTTCTCATTCTAGTACAACATGCTCTTCATTACTCTCGTAGAATGTGCAACACACCTAACTTACTTATACCGTTTAAGCTTTGACCTTATGGTTAATACACCTATTAAGACTTTATTTGACGGTTACTCGTGTTTAAACTATAGAAGTTACACGAGGTTTAGGATGACACGCTAAGCCTGGAAAGTAGTCTCGCACCGATGCGTTTATAAGGAAGCTAGAAGCTGAAGAATGAATCTTAGAGAAATTCCTTAGGGGCAGTATACGTGTTATGTTGAGGGTGTGTGGTTCCGTAGCGGAATCGTTAGGGACTTGATATCAGGATATTTGTGGTTACTGGATGTTAGGAACTCATTGACTGTTCCAGTGAGTTTTTCTAAATCTTCACCTTCGAGGTATTAGGCCTGATCAACTTAATGTTGAGGGGGTGATATTCGGAATCAGAACTGGCAATGGACTTGATAGATGGATTGGTAAGGTTGATTTGATTGGATCGAGGACTAGTTGAGTTGGGAGGTAAAGTTCGCGTGAAGTATTTGTTTGCTTGCGAAGGAGTTATAGTTTTAAGAAATGGATATTCATTTAAGAAGTATTGAAGAATTAAAGGACATTTGAGGTCCAAACTTGGTGAAAGTTTAGGTTTAAGTCTATAATTCTTGCCCTAAGTGTTTAGGACTCAAAGTTTGTCAGGTTTTGATCGAGAGACTAAGTATCGGATTGATTGGAGGACGATCTAGTTACGGAAATAGTGAGTTAGTGTTAAGATGAATACTTGAGGTTGTTATATGTGGACAAATTTCTTAGAGTCTAAGAGTGAATGGGACTTTGTTATGAAGTCCGATGTTGCATGCTGGGGTTAGCAAGTGATTTTCACTAAGTTGAATGAGGGTCTTAGGGTTAAGATTGACCTTGGGAGGTGAAAATCATGTACGAATAAGATATTTAGTGGTGTTAGCATTAACGATTGTAGTTAAACCTCAGAATGTTGAGGGATCGGATGATAAAATGACTAGTTAAGTTTCCCGAGGTACAGTTATGATTTGATCTTCTAGGGAATAAGTTCGGATTTGGGGGAAGTGTTAAGGATTTTAGGTAATTGTAAAGTGGGTTGTGAATAAGTGAAGGTTGGTTTTATGGTTCGAGTAAGGTAAGTCTCGAAAAAGGGGAGATGACAATGATGGATTGTAAGATATTGATATGATGATTAGCTTATAAGTTGTTGATGAATGGATGTTAAAAGGGATTGGGTCTAGCGATGCACAAGGTATCAAGACTCGAGTCGAGTTTTAATTTGAATGATGACTAAGTAGAAGATTGATTTCAGGGTGCGAATAAGGATAGTTACGAAGTTAGAGGTAATGATTAATGGACTAGTAGATTCCAAGGGAATTGTTCGTCTATGAGTTATAGAGCGATCGAGTTAAGTTTTGAAACATGAGTGAAGATCACAAGGACAAGTTGAACATTCACTCAGGAATGGCAGAGGTGTACGAGTTTTAAGCAGAATATCGAACGAACGAAAGCAAATGAGCAAGTGGATAAGGCTGTGCGATTGCACCGAGTGCCAACCAATATTATTTCCAACATAGAACCGACACGAGTGGTCGAGCCGGACGACATAGAGCTGAAAGAGGAACTGTCTTTCGAAAACGCCGCCAATTAGCATTGGTGACACAAGGATAAAACAGTTGAGGGGAATAGAGATTGTGTTGGTGACAATCATTTGGAACAAGGACATAGGCGATGCTACATAGGAGCTTAAGGAACAGATCGAGGAACAGTATCTGGAATTTCTACTGAACCGTAAGTTTCGAGGTCGAAACTTTCTTTTTGGAGGGTAGTAATGTGAGACCCAAGATTTTAAGCTTAAAATAAATTAGTGAATTCCTTATTAACGAATAAGTTCGATGTATCGTGAAGGGAAACCTGAACAAGAGTTTATTGGATGAAATAAATTTATGAAGGAGAAGGTTCAGGAAAAGTTCAAGGATTGTATCAAAACCGATAAGAGTTATAGCACGATTAATATTCGCCTAAGCCTAGGTCAAAGACACTAGTAAATAGCTAATTTACACTTTAGGACGCGATGGAAACTAATTCCAAAAATCTTCAGAGAAATGTTAGAATTTCTCTTATTCGTCTATAAACAAGTATTTCGATGCGAATCCCTGGAATGTACGAACGTCAAATTCCAATTCTCGAAAGTTTGCCGAAACGGAATCCCTGATAGTTCAAAAACCCTAAAATCGACGGACGATGAAGACTTTTTCTATTCGGAGCTTCAAATAAAGATTTCATCCGCATACGCCCACTCTAATCGACGTTCCAAATCTTTCTTCAGAAGGAAGTTTCTGCATCCGAGGTCAATATCATAAAGTGCATAAAGTGCATTTTTAATGCCGGTAAGCATTAAAAACAAGCCTCGAAAACCAAAAATCATACTGATATTTCTTTGAAGAATTAGAAGATTCAGCGGGAAGAATATCGTGTCTAAAATACGTTGGAATCAGTAGGAAAAATCGGAATTGCGAAATTTTCATTTTTCCGCATTTTCCATTTCCTATATATAGTATGAAAAATGAAAAAAAAAAACAAAAAAATCCCAAAACACACACACACGGCCGAGAGCTCTTGGAGGAAAGGAGGAAAAGTGTTTTTTTTCCAATTCTTGACCGATCGTCGTTCCGTTCGTTGCTAATCGAAGACATCGAGGTATAGTTACTATCCCTCACTTCTGATCGTCAGATCTGTCGACTTTTCTATGTTTTTCTGAGCTCAAAGTTTGGAGCTTTTTGTAAAACTGTCCAAATAACTTGATTTCAGTGTCTAAACTTATTGCCTACGTGCTCTAGAGCATGAATATCCGGTTGTTTTCTGTTGAATCTCGCCGAATTGCCGCCGAGTTTCAATTCTGCTCAAAAACCCATTTTTATGCTGAGGTTCCGCTTTTTGGATCAAAAACTCTCGACTGAGCTTAGCTTTAGTAGGATTAGTTGTTATAAATGTCGTTAGGATCGACCCCATCTAATTTGTTTTTCGAAATTCTGATTTTGAGTTTCCGAGCTAAAAATATTGACCAAAATACCCCTGCGACAGTATTCGACCCGATAATTTTTCTGAGAGTTTCCCTGGCCTAGATATCGCCTAAGAATACCTAGGAATTGATTTAGATCGAAGAAAAAGTTTGAAAACCCTATTTTCCATAGTGGCCGAAACCTATTTGCTTGGGTACCGTGTCCAAAAATAATTTTTGAGTCTCTATGACCTGAGCCATTGCGTAGCTCTTTCAATTGTCGAAATTTTGGCGCTGGTTTTGTGTCATTCCGAGTTCTGTAGCTCGAGTTATGCACGTTTTAGCGAATAAAGTGTTTTTGTACAAAACTTGAATCGAGTCAAAACTCATCCATTCGGGGGAAGCCCTTCCATTCGTGCCTAAATGTTGTACTCTGAAGCTTCTCGAGCTTTGTCGACCATTAGTTAGGATTGTTTCGACTGTATCGACTTGTGTTGATTCATTATTGCTTTGTTTGCTCAAAGGTTCAATTGTGGAAACCTTGGGATTGACTGAGCAAGCTTGTGAGCGAGACCTGCACCGCGAGACTAGAACAACTCGAGGTTAGGGCAACTTACTTACTAGCTATTTGCATTGTAGGCGTCGATATCTTCGACTTGAATATTGCGTGATATTGTATATTGCTTGGATATTGTTTATCGCTGTGAATTGGAAAATGTTTTCTGGAGGCTTCGGCCGAGTGAACTTATATGAGACGTGTGTCTCCGTTTTCTGAGAGGCTTCGGCCGTTTACTGGTTTCTGTCTTATCGCTTTCTAGTGGATATGACAAGGTTATGTTTACAGCACTGCCATATTGACTCATCGCTCGATAGAGCTTGATGTATTTGCGTTTATGATTAAATTGTGCTGACTATATTCGTGCATTTTGATGCCACTTTTGGAGTGTAGAATACACTTACCTTCGTCATGACAAGGACGGGTTTGTTTTGGGAACGTTTGTTAGGTCGGACCAAGGTTCGAACCTTCATTGTTCTAGGGGATCTAGTGTTTTCTCGGGGAGTTGTTTGGGTTTGATGGGAACTTTGAACTTATAGAGTTTTGGACCGAAAATAATCATAATCTGTTTTATGTAAATAAATCCATAATATACTTACTAAGAATATAATGTTTTTAATTAATGACGATGATTCAACGGAAAAGACTTAGGAATGAAAGTGAGTTTGGAAAACGGGAATGGGTCGGTGATCCTAGCTTTGGGAACTTTATTTTGAAAGGTGTTGGAAATGAAAACTGAACTTTGGAATTAACGACATAATGGATTAACTCACGATGGAACACTTTACCTAATAAAAGAAATATTGTTTTAAGGGAACTCATTTTTATGGAAAAGAATTTGAAGACGGGCTTTAGCCAAGGGTCTGGGCATTAGTAAGGTACCTAGTAGAGTACACTTGGCACAACAGGTAGTGACGGTCAGCCGTGTAGAGTTGTATCGTGCCTGTTGATGTCTGGCGTAGCAAGCAGAATGGTTAAACCCGTAGGGTCACAACCGACTTGACTATAGCCTAGGGTTCTCGTTGTAGAAGCCTTTGGTCAATGAACCAATTTTACCTGTGAGGACGAATCGTTGTTTAGCTAACCATATTGCACCCATGCATACACGCGATGAAGTGCCAAGTGGAGTACTTCGGTATAGCAGGAAGCAACGATCAGCCGTGTAGAGTTGAATCGGTCCTGATTATACCTGGCACAACAGGAGGTAACGATCATCCATGTAGAGTTGTATCGTGCCTGTTGATGTCCGGCATAGCAAGCAGAAATGGTCGAACCATGTAGAGTTTGTACCGTCTTGACTATAGCCAAAGGTGATAAGTGACGCCCGAGCAGAAATGGTTAAACACGAGGCCAGTGTTACGACCGTCTCGAGGTGCCCAGCCTTTAAGTGGCAATACCATTGGTTTGTCCCGTCGCCAAGCAGAGTGACGTTATTCGGGTTTGTGTCAGCATATTCTGCATTGGCACACCATGCATCTTATTATGATTACCGTTGTATGACATATCATGCACTCTAACTATAATTGTTGAGACTTGATGATTTGATGTTGATAAACATCGTTATGTGTTTTGATGATTGAATTGTGTAAGAGATTTGATAACATGTCATGTATATACCTTAGGGTAGGCAACGCATAACTTATATGTATATATACAACATATATATACCCCCTTTATCGCATGTTGGTTGTATATCTATTGTATTCTGTAAGTTGACCCTAGCGCCTTGGCTTTGTTTGTATGTTTGTGTTTGGGCGGTCGGCCTGCTGCCAGGCGTCCGTCAGCCGATTCGTGATGACTCGTCACTCGAGGAGGACCAGGAGCGTAATGACTATTACTGAAGCTTTCGACGAGGACCCGGACTTCAGGCCTGATCGAGGAAGGGTCGATGAAAGTAGTGTGGGATATGGGTGGTTAGAGTCTTTGAGTTGGTTGTTAGAGTCATAGCTCTGATTGTCATTCCTTATTTTGGGGCAGGGCAGGTCCCCGACTATTAGCTTTTCGTGTGATTCCCTTCCATGAGGATCACAGGGAGTTTGTCGGACGTAGGAAGTCTTTTGAGGCCGTTTTGGGCCGACTTACTTTCGTTGGAGGACTGTATTCAGAATACTTGACCTTTTGTTTTAGTTTGTACATAATTGCCCACGGGCACTACCTTTCCGTCACTGGAGGTCACTCGTGACGATGTTTTAAGTTGCAGCGAGGGCTGTGCTTGTATTGTATATTAATCGCTGTTAATCGCGATTGGGTTGAGTCTTTATTTCGACAAGTCTTTTTATTTAAACAAAACGAAAAAAAATACCTGCTTTTCGGCTTTATTTTATTTTGAGTTACTAAAGTGACGCCACCGAAATCGGGGTGTTACAGGCTCCTCGGGTAGGGAGAGTGTAGGAGTAGTGTCGATGCTCTGACCGTCATGCTTCAGTTTTGGGGACAGGGTAGTTTCCTACCGGTAGCTTTTTGTGTGGTTTCCTATGGAGATCACAGAGAGCTGGTTGGATTTAGGGGGTCTTTTCTTAGGCCGCTGGGCCAACTTGTTCTCAGATTTTGAGGTTTAGTGTTGCGGACACAGTAATTTTACCTTGGACTGTACATATTGCCTTCGGGCGTTACTCTCTTTCTATCACCCGTCACTGGAGGTTACTCGTGACGTGGTTGTATTTAGCGAGGCATGTATATATAGTTGTATAGTAGTTTCTTTTATCTTTTGTTGGGAAGTTTATTGCTTTCTGCCTTTAGTTATATTTTCGAAAAAAAATAATTCACGTTTTTCCGCTTAAGTATTCCTTTTGGTTACTAAAGTGACGCCACCGAAATCGGGGTGTTACAAAAACTGTCGCAGGGGTATTTTGGTCATGATTTTTAACTTAGGATTTTCAAAACTGAAATCCCAAAAATAAAATTTTGCAGGGACGTCACCAACGACGTTTATGACAACTAATCCTACTAGCACTAAGCTAAGGCGATAGTTTTCAGCCTAAAGGTTGAAGCTTTACACCAAAAACTCCAAAAATGAGTATTTTAGGCTCAAATTGATTCCGGCGGAATTCCGGCGACATAACGGAAAATCTAATCCGGCAGAAGTGATCTTGGGTGCATAAGGAAGAGGTTTAGAATCAGAAATGAAAGATTCAGGATAGTTTTGCAAAAACCCATAAACTATCTACTCAGAAAACTCTACAGAAAAGCTATGGAAAAAGCGATCGGAGGTAAGGATTAGCGACTATACCTCGAAGCCTTGAAGTAGCAACTGATTGATCGACGATCAAGCAAGAAATGAAGAAAATCTTCTCCTCCTCCTCTCCTCTCAAACTCGCGGCCTTGGTGGGTAGAAAATGGTGGAGTTTTGTGATTTCTTCTCACTTGCTTGCTATATATAGAAGATGGCAAATCGCGGGAAAATGAAAGTTTCGCGATTCTGATTTTTCCGGCGTCATTCTCCATGAATTCTAAGATAGGTTTTGGCGAAAGAATTCCAAAACTAAAATGAAGCCTCCTTGTATTTTTAGCGACTAATGCGTAATCGGTATAAAACTATTTTACCCGATAAGTTGCTTTTTGCATCGAATATCGGAATGGAAAACTTCCTTCTAAAGAAAGATTGAAATCATCAAGAGAAATGGGTGTACGCGTGTAGAATATTCATTTGAAGCTCTGAATAGATAAAGTCTTCATTGTCGAGAAATTCTAGGGTTTTGAAAAACCAGGGTTTCGGTTTCGGCAAACTTCCGATGATTGGAATCGGACGTTCGTAGATCCTAGAGTTTCGCCTCGAAACGATTGTTATATATGGAATAAGAGAAGTTCTAACATTTCTCTGAAGATTTTTGGAATTAACTTCCGTCGTGCCTAAAAGTGAAAATTAGCTATATACTAGGGTTTCTGACCTAGGTTTAAGCGTAAAACGATCGTGCTATAACTTTTATCGACTTCAATACGAACCTCAGACTTTTCCTGAACTTTCTCCTTCATACATTTATTTCATTTACTAAACTCTTGTTCAGGTTTCCCTTCACAATACATCAACCCTAATCGTAAATGGAAATCTCTTCCACTGATCCTAAGCTTAAAATCTCGGGTCTTACATTACTACCCTCCAAAAAGGAAGTTTCGTCCTCGAAACTCAAGGGTCAGTAATAGTTCTGGATATTATTCCTTGATCTTTTCCTCTAACTCTCTGTTGTCCGGTTCGACCACTTGTATCGGTTCTCCGTTGGAAATAATATTTGTTGGCATTCGTGCAATCGCACAACCTTAACCACTTGCTCCTCTGCCCTTGTTCGTCCAAAATACTGATTAGGAACTCGGTACATCTCTATGTTCCGGATTGAATGCTCAACTTGAGTCTTACTACCTTGTGCATGACAAGACTCATTCTCCTTAATCATAAATTCATCAACCCCTCATAAGCTAATCATCCTCTTGATATCCAACAATCCATTATTGTCGTCTTTGTCCTCAAAACCTTCCTCACTCAAACCAGTTTACACTTACTGAAATCCCTAACGCTTCGCATCAATCGAGATTTATCCTCTAGAAGATCAAATCATAACTATACCTCAAGGGACTTAACTAGTCATTTCGTCATCCGATCCTCCAACCTTCTGAGGTTTAACTACTATCGTAACTGCTATCACCACTACATCCCTTACTCATACATGATTTTCAACTCCCCAAGTCAATCTTAATCATAGGATTCTTATTCAACTGAGCAAAATTCACTTGCTAACTCTAGCATGCATCACCGAAATCCATAACAAAGTTCCATTCACTATTAGACTCTGAGTAGCTTGTCCAACTATGATAACTTCAAGTATTCATCTTAATACTAACACTTTCCTTCTTGTAACTTGATTACCATCTTGTCGATAAACTTCTTAATCTCCCAATCAAATTATGACAAACTTCAAGTCCTATACACTTATGACAAGAATTAATAGACTTAAAACCTAAACCTTTTCCAAGTTTGGATCTCTGATGCTCTGTAGCTCTCCAACATTTCCTAAAAGAACATTCATCTCTTACAACGACAACTCCTTCCCAAAGAAAATCAATTACTTAACACGAACTTTCCTCCCAAATCCGACTAATCCTCGATCAATTCAAATTCATCTTACACACCCTTCTATCAAAGTCCATATCCAGCTCTGATTCCGAATATCACCCCCTCAATATTAAGTTGATCAAGCCTAAAACATCGAAGGTGAAATTTAGAAAAACCCACTGGAACAGTCAATGAGTTCCTATCATCCAATAGTCACAAATATCTTGATATTAAATCTTCAATGATGTCGCTACGGAACTACACACCCTCGACATCATACGTATACTATCCATGAGGAATCTCCCTGAGATTCATTCTTTAGCTTCTACCTTCCTTATAATCGCATCGGCGCAATACTACTTTCTAGGCTTAGTGGGTTATTCTAAACCTCATGTAACTTCTATAGTGGAAACACGAGTAGCAGTCAAATAAACTTTTGTAGGTGTAATAACTATAAGGTCAACGCTTAGCGGTAAAAGCAAGTTCAGACGTGTTGCACACGCTACGGGGGTAACGAAGAGTATACCATACTAGAATGAGAAAGAATAGTTAGAAAGTTACCATCGTTCTTGCGCTCTCCTCTGACTAATCCATCAGCTCCCTCGCCGCACAAGACATGGACTCTTCCCCGTGCAGTAGAACGTCTTCCCCTCACCGTATGCACAGATGGCTCAACCTTGGTTACATTGCAATCTTTGGCTTGATGCCCCGGACGGCTGCAGTTGAAACATAGAGGTCTTCCGTCTGGACACTTGTTAGTGTAGTGCCCCACCTTCTTGCACCTGTAACACGTCACTCCTTGACCCGAAGTCTTGTTTCCTGTTCCTCCGGTAGCATTTATGGGCTTATACTGCCCCGAGGTAAAACCTTCCGCCACAGGACGTTGATACGGCTTCTTCTGTCGGAATCTCTCTATCCCATGATTATTTTGAAAGTTCGACCTCATTGGTCCCCCAGTGCCTGTTCTATTCATCCTCTTGTTCTTCATAAGTTCAACTTCTGTTGCCTTCTCAACCAAAGCTTGGAAACGCATAATTCCCAATGGCCTCACAGAGTCCTCGATATCTGGCCTCAGTCCATTGACGAAACGCTTACACATGTAGCGCTCATCGACATGGTCGGTGAAAAATTGGAAGTGTTTGGCCAAAGACTCCAATTTAGAAGCAAATTCAGGTACAGACATGCTCCCTTGTCGGAGTGTCAGAAACTGTGCCTCCCGCTCGTCCCGAGCACTAGTTGGAAAATACTTTTCCAAGAATGCAGTTCGAAAGGAGTTCCAATTCACCTCCTCGTCGTTAGCTTCCATAATTCCTCTGGTACCCTTCCACCAGTACTCAGCATCGCCCAGCAGCAGATAAGTTGCCAGGCCCACCTTAGCCCCTTCAGCAGTCTGCAGTACTTCGAAAATCTTCTCAATCTCTTGGATCCATAGATCCGCATTGTCTGGGTCAGTCCCGCCCGTGAACTTGGGTGGATCCTGCCTTCTAAAATCATTCAGTCCCCTGTTCTGGTCTAGGGCTAACTCCCTCTCACGCTTATGTCGCTCACGTTCAGCCTTGTCAGCACGCCACTGAGCGTTCTCCACTGTTTGATTTGTAATTGCCTGGGCCACAGCAGTCATTGCCCCAGCGAGTTGATTCATGTTCACCATGTTCTCTGTTCGTTAAGTAGACAGTCAGTACCAATCACAAGATAGTATTATGCATAGCTATACAATATGAGTAGGTAGCAACTTCAATCAATTTAAAGCGAAAATCGCTTGCAGACAATCAAGGTTTTACTCTTTGCAGAGTCACACAACCTAGCACAGAAGACCTATTCCCCAACAACTCCCGAAAGACTCGACCGTGCTCTGATACCACAATGTAACACCCCGATTTCGGTGGCGTCACTTTAGTAACCAAAAGTAAACTTAATGCGGAAAAACGTGAAATATTTTTTTTTTCGATAATAACTAAGACAAGACTGAATTAAATAAAACCCAAAAGCGAAAAGTAATAGAGCTAATATACAATATATAAACAGCCCCCGCTGTAAGTAACAACCTCGTCACGAGTAACCTCCAGCGACGGAAAGAAAAGTGTAGCGCCCGAAGGCAAAATGTACAAACCAAATCTAAAGGTAAGTGTCCGCAACACTATCCCTCAAAACTGAGAATAAGCTGGCCCATCGGCCTGAAACAAGACCTCCTAAGTCCAACCAACTCTCTGTGATTCCCGTAAAGAAACCACACAAAAAGCTATAGGTGGGAAACTACCCTGTCCCGAATGAAACAAATAATGTTCAGAGCTAAGACTCTACTCCTACACTAATCCCATCTCGAGGAGCTCACACTAACACTCAATCCTACATGCTGGCATGATCGTCGTCCGAATTCGAAATCCAGAACGACCTAGTCTATGTACACCATCCGTCCTCCGCTCGCTATCGCGATGCGCTCCTGTTCCAGCATCCCAACTCTAGTTTCCCCCGAAGGGTGAACCGTCGTGAACCAGTCCGCCAAAGACATCTGACAAAGGGCGTTTGTCCGCCAAAGCACACACAGAAGACGCGAGGGTCAACTCCAAAGAATTACATAAATAATAGCACCAATAGATATAGATAAGAGAATAGCCACTTAGGCTTATAGCTAGGGATAACATCCTAGGGTTGCATATTCCATAATGAACTTAACAGCAATAATAACAATTAACATGTTCCAAATAGGATTAACAAATAACAATCACACTCGACAACTAAATCAGTATGCATGAATGCAGGATGATTAGTCAAACAACGTCTCCGACTCTCACTCGACACGTCGCCACGTGTTCTAGGTAAATTAAAGTCTCTAAAAGCTTACCCTAAGGTAAAGTCGATTCTGCGACAAAAGACACTTCTTCACATCAACATAGTAACTCATGATGATCTCCGGATCATCCGACTCATCTCAATCCGATGGTCACAACTGCTCAACAAGCAAAGAGTATCACATACTCGGAAACTACCGGTTTCCCGGACTTATCCCCAGGATAGCCCAACAATTAGGCATGTCAAGTCGATCCAACCCCTTGGGATGAACATACGGACTCGCACACGCAACAAATGACAACGCCAAGTCGGTTCACTCAAAAGAGTCGAACATACGGACATTGCGCGTGTCCAATGACTATCGCCGAATCGATCCAATCCATCGGATTGAACATACGGATCCGCGCGAGTCGAAAGGTTATCGCTGAATCGATCCAATCCCTCGGATTGAACATACGGATTCACGCGAGGTAAAATGGCAATCGCTGAATCGATCCAATCCCTCTGATTGAACATACGGACTCACGCGTGCCTGAGTGACTACCGCCGAATCGATCCAATCCATCGGATTGAATATACGGATTCGCGCGTGTCGAAAAGTTGTCGCTGAATCGATCCAATCCCTCGGATTGAACATACGGATTCACGCGAGGTAAAATGGCAATCGCTGAATCGATCCAATCCCTCTGATTGAACATACGGACTCACGCGTGCCTGAGTGACTACCGCCGAATCGATCCAATCCATCGGATTGAATATACGGATTCGCGCGTGTCGAAAAGTTGTCGCTGAATCGATCCAATCCCTCGGATTGAACATACGGATTCACGCGAGGTAAAATGGCAATCGCTGAATCGATCCAATCCCTCTGATTGAACATACGGACTCACGCGTGCCTGAGTGACTACCGCCGAATCGATCCAATCCATCGGATTGAATATACGGATTCGCGCGTGTCAACAATTATTGCCGAATCGGCCCAACCCGTCGGGTTTGGACATACGGATTCGCGCCGCAAAGTCGAAGATACACCCAACAACATAGCTGCTCCAACAGCACAACCACAATAGCTGCTCCAACAGCACAACAACAAACGCTGCTCCAACAGCACCACAACATCTACATACTCGAAGCCCCTCAACTTTCTCAATGCTGGGATCCGACGACACTTCTCGTTTTCCAAAACTATGATTTGCATCCAAAGCTTCCTTCTGAGATTATTACCATTACTTAAAGATTTAGAGGTTGTTTAATGTCTTATGAGTTTTCTTTACAAAATAATTATCCTTTTAGTCTTATCGCGAATCCTATAAGTTCTCGGGATCTCCTAATCCCCAAATGACTCCAGAGAATGTCTCGATCCATACAACACCACAACAAGGCCCGAATCTCATTCGTCCTTTCAAGCTTTCTCAAAACTCTCAAAATAAAATCGGCATGACCTGCCCGCTTTTCTCACCGTTCAGAAACTCAGATTATAGTGTAAAAGCAGAATTAACTCATCATAATCAATCAACATGTCATATGTCAATATCTTAAGCAATAACCACATAGCACCTAGCATATAAGGCATGCACCACACATCCTAAATTACCCAATTAGCACTTAGCATGTCATTCACTCATCAAAAACATTCAGTAGATGCATCATCTACATTGTCAGCCGAAGCCTCAGAAAACATTTTCCAATCACACACAATTTCAGTGCATAAACAGTAAACAATGTCGAAACATCGACCCTAAGCATTAACTAGAGATTCAGTGAGAAGCCCTCACCTGTAGATTCTCCAGGACGATCTCCTAACACTCGTTCACAATCAAAGGCTTGCTCCTCTGGGAATTCCTCAAAATCACCTTTAGAGCAAAACCACAGAAATACTATCAGAATCTATCGAAAACTAAGTTATCGATACTTACTAAGGTTACTCGAAGTAATCTATACTCTAAGGTACGATAATCTAGCGCGAAAGACAAGTTTTCGGAAAAGGAAATTTTCCTCCTCCTCCCCTATAGGGCTCGGCCACTTTTGGTAATTGTGGGGCCCGATTTTTCTTCGATCAAACTTGGTTCCTATGCTTTCCTAAGCCGTAACTAAGGGTATTCTGAACTCGGAAAAATTATCGGATCAAAAACTGTCGCAGGGGTATTTTGGTCATGATTTTTAACTTAGGATTTTCAAAACTGAAATCCCAAAAATAAAATTTTGCAGGGACGTCACCAACGACGTTTATGACAACTAATCCTACTAGCACTAAGCTAAGGCGATAGTTTTCAGCCTAAAGGTTGAAGCTTTACACCAAAAACTCCAAAAATGGGTATTTTAGGCTCAAATTGATTCCGGCGGAATTCCGGCGACATAACGGAAAATCTAATCCGGCAGAAGTGATCTTGGGCGCATAAGGAAGAGGTTTAGAATCAGAAATGAAAGATTCAGGATAGTTTTGCAAAAACCCATAAACTATCCACTCAGAAAACTCTACAGAAAAGCTATGGAAAAAGCGATCGGAGGTAAGGATTAGCGACTATACCTCGAAGCCTTGAAGTAGCAACTGATTGACCGACGATCAAGCAAGAAATGAAGAAAATCTTCTCCTCCTCCTGTCCTCTCAAACTCGCGGCCTTGGTGGGTAGAAAATGGTGGAGTTTTGTGATTTCTTCTCACTTGCTTGCTATATATAGAAGATGGCAAATCGCGGGAAAATGAAAGTTTCGCGATTCTGATTTTTCCGGCGTCATTCTCCATGAATTCTAAGATAGGTTTTGGCGAAAGAATTCCAAAACTAAAATGAAGCCTCCTTGTATTTTTAGCGACTAATGCGTAATCGGTATAAAACTATTTTACCCGATAAGTTGCTTTTTGCATCGAATGTCGGAATGGAAAACTTCCTTCTGAAGAAAGATTGAAATCATCAAGAGAAATGGGTGTACGTGTGTAGAATATTCATTTGAAGCTCTGAATAGATAAAGTCTTCATTGTCGAGAAATTCTAGGGTTTTGAAAAACCAGGGTTTCGGTTTCGGCAAACTTCCGATGATTGGAATCGGACGTTCGTAGATCCTAGAGTTTCGCCTCGAAACGATTGTTATATATGGAATAAGAGAAGTTCTAACATTTCTCTGAAGATTTTTGGAATTAACTTCCGTCGTGCTTAAAAGTGAAAATTAGCTATATACTAGGGTTTCTGACCTAGGTTTAAGCGTAAAACGATCGTGCTATAACTTTTATCGACTTCAATACGAACCTCAGACTTTTCCTGAACTTTCTCCTTCATACATTTATTTCATTTACTAAACTCTTGTTCAGGTTTCCCTTCACAATACATCAACCCTAATCGTAAATGGAAATCTCTTCCACTGATCCTAAGCTTAAAATCTCGGGTCTTACACTTCCTCTGATGGTGATTCAGAGTTAGTTGCTTCTTTTGACTCTGCTTCCTTGTTCTTGACAATAGCCATGAGTCCTTTAACAACTTCTCCATCAGAGTCAACATCCTCTTACTCTGATTCATCAAAAGTCACCCTGAGGCCTTTCTTATTAGCTTTGAAATGCATCTTTGGCTTCTTGTCCTTTTTCAGCTTAGGACAATCACTCTTGTAGTGCCCTGATTCTTTGCATTCAAAGCATGTGACTTCCTTTGATGAAGACTTCTTCTGACCAGAAGAAGATTCATTCTTTCCTTTATTCTTTCCAGAGCCTCTGTACTTGCTCTGCTTGTGCTTCCAGATGCGGTTGAGCTTTCTGGAGATTAGGGTTAGCTCATCTTCATCAGAATCCTCAGAGTTTTCTTCAGATTCTTCTTCTTCTGCTTGGAGAGCTTTAGCCTTTTCAGATTTGGATTTCAAGGCTAAAGACTTCTTTTTCTGATCCTGATGTTCAGCACGCTTCAGTTCATGACACTTCAGTATGCTTATGAGTTCCTCCAGACTCATCTGATCAACATCTCTTGTGAGCTCCAAGGAAGTTATCAGAGGCATCCATCTTTTAGGAAGGCCTCTGAGAATCCTCATGACATGATCAGCAGTTGTGTAACTCTTGTTGAGAGTTAACCTTAGTTGATGACTTAACCTCATGACAAGGCTATATACTTATTTATATATTTATACTTATTCATGGTTAGTCAAAATTCTAATCCTAGCTTCTTCCTAATTCTAAGGTTAAGTCATCGACTAAGTGGTCATCACCTGATTGCTTAGTTTCGGACCTGGTTGTTGATTGTGTAACACCCCGATTTCGGTGGCGTCACTTTAGTAACCAAAAGAAATACTTAAGCGGAAAAAACGTGAATTATTTTTTTTCGACAATATAACTAAAGACAGAAAGCAATAAACTCCCCAACAAAAGATAAAAGAAACTACTATACAACTATATATACATGCCTCGCTAAATACAACCACGTCACGAGTAACCTCCAGTGACGGGTGACAGAAAGAGAGTAACGCCCGAGAGCAATATGTACAGTCCAAGGTAAAAATACTGTGTCCGCAACACTAAACCTCAAAATCTGAGAACAAGTTGGCCCAGCGGCCTAAGAAAAGACCCCCTAAATCCAACCAGCTCTCTGTGATCTCCATAGGAAACCACACAAAAAGCTACCGGTAGGAAACTACCCTGTCCCCAAAACTGAAGCATGACGGTCAGAGCATCGACACTACTCCTACACTAATCCCTACCCGAGGAGCCCACACTAGCACTCGATCCTACATGCTAGCGCGGTCGTCATCCGAATCTGCATCCAGGACGACTAAGTCGACATACTCAACACTTCCCTCTCTGTCCACCCTAATGCGCTCCTGCACTGGCCTCTCGGGCTCGGGGCCCGGAACGAGATCCGCGACGACAGCAGCAGCAGTAGACGGACTAGACTCCGTCGAAGCCCCACCTACTGGCACCTCTTCAAAGGGGTCCTCATCATCCGAAGGGGATGGTGGCGGTGGAGGTCCTCCCAAGCCGGGTCCACAGTGTACACCTGGAGGCAGGTTGAAGCTCACTATGTGCCTCCTCATCACCCCCTCCGTCAAGCGTCCGAATCGGTCGACACGGTCCTCCATGACCCGACCGGTGTAGGTCACACGGTGGCCCTCGGGATCGACCACCCATGCACCTGGGTCGTCTTGATCAAGCATCTCGTACCTGGTCCCCCCCGAGGGGCTGACCATGGTAAACCAATCCCCCATACTCATCTGACAAATGGCGTAGTCCGCCCAAACACACACAGCAGACGCGAGGGTCAACTCCAAAGAATTATATAATTAATAAAACCAGGTATAATTATAGGATAATAAATACTTGCCTCTCAGGCTTATAAGTTTTGGGATAGCTTCCTAGGGTTGCATGTATCACAATGAATATAAAGAACCATAAAAACAAGTAGCATGCCTCAAAAATAGGATAAACAGTTACCAATCACACTCAGCAACTAAGTCAGCATGTATGTTGCATGAAATGCAATGCTGGGTAACAAAATGCATTCCGGAAGAAGGATGGACACCATCGAGTCAGCCCTAACACCGGCCAAAGTGGGACCATTCCGCTCGGGCGTCTCTTACACCACACAAAAGTAGTCAGATCAGCAGTGAACCCGTAGGTCTGCCATTCCGTCTGCTACTGAGGACCACCGTAGTGTCCTAAATATGGAAATCCGGGTCTTATGACCATTTTGGAATCCACCGAGGTCCGGTATCATGCCGTGTATTAACCTCAAAATGAGTGCATGAATGCAAGTGATTAGCCAAACAACGTCTCCGACCTCACCCGACACGTCGCCACGTGTTCTAGATAACTTAAAGTCTCTAAAAGAATACCCTAAGGTAAATGTCGATTCTGCGACAAAATACAATTAATCATAAACAAAAGAGTTCAACCACTCACGACAACTCTTCGAGTCATCAATGCTCTCACGAAGTCTCACGCTTCTGTGGAGTCTCACACATTCACAAAGTCTCACGCTTCAGTGAAGTTTTATGCTTTCACAAGGTCTCACGCCTCAGTGAATTTACACACTTGCACGAAGTCTCACGCTTCAATGAAGTTTCATGCTGTTCACGAGGTCTCACGCCTCAGTGAAGATCCATGCTTTCCACAAGGTCTCACGCCTCAGTGGAGTATCACGCATTCACAAGGTCTCACACCTCCGTGAAGCTTCTCGGCTCATCCCTTGGATGGCTAAACAAACTGCTCCCAGAGCGAATGAGTATCAACATACCCAGAACTCGCAATCTTCTCAACACTTGGATCCGACGACACTTCTCGTTCTCCAAAACTAAACTTCAATCCAAAGCTTGCATCCGAGATTGTTATCTTTATTTAAAGGTTTAGAGGTTGTTTAATATCTTATGAATTTTCTTTGTAAAAATAGCTCCTTTTTAGTCTTATCGTATTCCCTATGAGTTTCAAAGTTCCCATAATCCCAAGTAATTCCCTGAGAAGGTCTCGATCCATTGGAGCATGACAAGGTCCGAACTCCGTTCGTCCTTTTAAAACTCTCTCAAAATCTCATAAAAATTTGGCATGACCTGCCCGTAAACCTCATTCTTCAGAATCTCAGGTACAAGTGGAATAGCATAAATAAAACAGCTCAGTCAAAAGCATAAACAGCATATTCCAACACATCCTAAGTTAACCATGTAGCACATAGCATGTGAATCATTTAGCACACAATATCATGGCATCAATTACTCAACAAGGTCGGCCGAAGCCTCAGAGAACAATTCAGACATTTAGCAATTAAGTGCATAACACATAAATCAAGTCGAACTTGTCGACACCTAAAGCATTATCTAGTAATTCAGAGAGTAGCCCTCACCGGTGGGTCTTCCAGCTTCTTCCTCAAAATGTTCTTCAAGCTCTTCTCCTTGATCTCTGGGAATCTCCTCAAACGAACCTTAAGCAAAAATCACAGAAATCAACACCAAGAGTCAGAAACTCAGCAATCAAAGAGTCCTAGGGTTACACGGTACACTACTACCTCCGTGGTACGACAATCTAACGCGTTAAGACAAGTTTTCGAAAAATCGGATTCTCCCCCCCCTTGATATAGCTCTCGGCCACTTCCTTTAATTGGGAGGGTCGATTTTTCTTCGATCAAACTTGGTTCCTAGGTTAACATAAGCCGTAACTAAGACGGTTCTAGGCTCGGAAAAATTTTCGGATCGAAAACTGATATAGGGGTAGTTTGGTCATTATTTTTAGCTCAAAATTTCAAAATTGGATTTTTGAAAAACAAATTGGATGGGGACGTCCACAACGACGTTTATGACGACAAATCCTACTAGCACTAAGCCAAGTCGATAGATTAGAGCGTAAAGGTTGCGACTTTGCCGAAAAATGGGTATTTAAGGTAGAAATTGATCCCGGCGGCATTTCGTCGACATTCGACAAAATCTAATCCGCAGAACACGCTCAGAAGCATGCAGGGAAGAAGTTTAGACACTGAAATCAGCGTATTTGAACAGTTTTTCAAAAACCTCAAAATTTTGAACTCAGAAAGTCGTAGGAGAAGTGGACAGAAACGACGATTCGATGGAGAGTATAGTTTACCTACCTCGAGGTCTTCGATTAGTGACGATCGGTGAAGCAAACGGGCAAGAAACGACGAAGATCCGGATCTCTCTCTCTCTCTAGGTGCTCGCGGGTTTGGGGAGGGGAAATGGGTATTTTTTTGCAAAAAATCTAATTTTCAAGCTATTTATAGGTTTTGGAAAAAGCGGAAAAAGATTTTTTTGCGATTCCGATTTTTCCTGCGCGTTCCTCTGCGCATTCTAAGATAGGTTCTGGCGACAGAATTCCAGAACTCAAAACAGGATTCTTGGAATTAAACCAAAAGATCCAAAATCGGCATAAGTCGGTGTAAGTCGGATTATCCCGAAAAACTACTTTTTGCAGTGATCGTCGGATGAGAAAACTTCCTTCTGAAGAAAGATTAGGAATGATGAGAGAAATAGGAGAACGCGGGTGGAATCTTCTTTTGCAGCTCCGAATAGAAAAAGTCTTCATCGTCTGTCGATCTTAGGTTTTCTCGAACTATCAGGGATTCCGTTTCGGCAAACTTCCGAGAATTGGAATTTGACGTTCGTACTTTCCAGGATTTCGCATCGAAATGATTGTTTAAGGACGGAAAAGAGAAGTTCTAACATTTCTCTGAGGATTTTTGGAATTAGTTTCCATCGTGTCCTAAAGCGTAAATTAACTATTCACTAATACCTTTGACCTAGGATTAAGCGTATGTTAGTCGTGCTATAACTCTTTCGGTTTTTCGATAAATTCTTGGACTTTTCCTGAACCTTTTTCCTTCCCAAATTTATCTTAATCAAATAACTCTTTTATTTTATTCACTTATCCAAAGCGTTAAAACTTGGGCCTTACAGATTGCGACAACCTACGCCATCGTCGTCATGGTCGTCGTCGTCTGATGAAAATGGCTATTTTAATTATTTATTATGATGGCGATACTTAGGATAATGACCTAATGTCTTGGATATGAGATTGCCTAATGGCAATAAAATTATACATCTAAAGTAGGAGGGTATAGGAAATTAATTCACCGGCTTAATGTGTTATTGATACTTGTTTTTAGAAATAAACCTACCTATCACATGTTAGGAATCACCTTAGGGAGATAGATAATATTAATTGTAAAATTGAATAAATGATAGGAAGTGACCTTTCTTTCGAACTAAGCATAAAGTACATGGATTGAAATTTCCTGCCGTAAAACCCAACTACTTGGTCCTTATGGATCTCACCTCTAATAACATTGAGGTGTACTTACTTGAAGAGTAAGGTACAAATGTTTACTTTTAGTTCGCTAGAAATTATTAAGAAGAATAAGGGGGCGTTGGATGATGTTTGTAAGCAAACTCTTGGAGCGACAAGGAGTAGGAAAGTGTTGTCACTACCACAAATGAGAGTGGGAATATAGACACCAATGGTGGTCTTGTTCAGAGATGAATAGACCCGGGACTTACGCAATGGTTCTACCTCTCCATCAGCTATCGGCAGGGTCCGGGAGGCCGGCCTGATGTGAAGTATCAGGAGTCGCGAAGTTGTGTATTTCTGTCTGTGAGCTACTGAGCGATCATGTCCGGTAAAAGGGTGGACTGTAAGGAGTGTCCATGTTTCCGAGACGACTTTCCAAAGATTAAAGAAGCCAAGGCTTCAGGTCCTAAAAACATACTCATCACATGATAAATAAAATAAAATAAAATAAAAAGATTGGCGAGGAAGTCTCTACTTCGAAGAAATATGGGGAGAAGTCTAATCGAAAGTCGAAGGTATGGTGATAAAACCCTCATAATATGCTTTGTTGTTGTGTGTGTTTGTTAACATGCTTGTATCTAATGGTATGTTATCTTGAAATTTACCCTTTATTTATTTGCTATGTATCTTGTGCAATGTTGCGTTTGACTCACCCTTGCACTATTTTTACTCATAAGCAAATCACAGGTTAAGCGATGAATCTCCTTCTGGTGCTCACCATCCATGCTGATTTCCCGTCCCGCAATGGCTGGTATCTCGGTCCCCGTTCAGGGTTATGTTTTTACAATGGACTAAGACCCAAGTTTTTAAGCTTATGCTAAGTGAAAACAATCCTATTCACGATTAGGGTTGATGTATCGTGAAGGGAAACCTGAACAAGAGTTTACCAAATGAAATAAATTTATGAAGGAGAAAGTTCAGGAAAAGTCAAAGGATTGTAACGAAGTCGATAAAAGTTATAGCACGATTGTTATACGCTTAAACCTAGGTCAGGAACCCTAGAATATAGCTAGTTTTCACTTTTAGGCACGATGGAAGTTAATTCCAAAAATCTTCAGAGAAATGTTAGAACTTCTCTTTTTCCATATATCAAAATCGTTTCGAGGCGAAACTCTAGGATCTACGAACGTCCGATTCCAATCATCGGAAGTTTGCCGAAACCGAAACCCTGGTATTTCAAAACCCTAGAATCACCCGACAATGAAGACTTTTTCTATTCAGAGCTTCAAATGAATATTCTACACGCGTACACCCATTTCTCTTGATGATTTCAATCTTTCTTCAGAAGGAAGTTTTCCATTCCGACATCCGTTGCAAAAAGCAACTTATCGGGTAAAATAGTTTTATACCGACTATGCTTTAGTTGCTAAAAATACAAGGAGACCTTATTTTAGTTTTGGAATTTTTTCGCCAAAACATATCTTAGAATTCACGGGGAATGACGCCGGAAAAATCAGATTCGCGAAACTTTCATTTTACCGCGTTTTGCCAACCTCTATATATAGCAAGAAAGGTGAGAAAAATTGCAAAAACTCCTCCATTTTCTCTCCAAGGCCGCGAGCTCCATAGAAGGAAGAGGAAGAAGAGCTTTTCTTCAATTCTTGCTTGATCGTCGATCAATCAGTTGCTGCTTCAAGGTTTCGAGGTATAGTCGCTAATCCTTACCTCTGATCGCTTTTTCCATAGCTTTTCTGTAGACTTTTCTGAGCTGATAGTTTATGGGTTTTTGCAAAACTATCCTGAATATTTCATTTCTGATTCTAAACCTCTTCCTTACATGCCCAAGATCACTTCTGCCGGGTTAGATTTTCCGTTATGTCGCCGGAATTCCGCCGGAATCAATTTTAGCCTAAAATACCCATTTTTGGAGTTTTTGAAGTAAAGCTTCAACCTTTAGGCTGAAAACTATCGCCTTAGCTTAGTGCTAGTAGGATTAGTTGTCATAAACGTCGTTGGTGACGTCCCTGCAAAATTTGGTTTTTGGGATTTCAGTTTTGAAATTTCTAAGTTAAAAATCATGACCAAAATACCCCTGCGACAGTTTTTGATCCGATAATTTTTCCGAGTTCAGAATACCCTTAGTTACGGCTAATGAAAGCATAGGAACCAAGTTTGATCAAAGAAAAATCGAGCCCCACAATTACCAAAAGTGGCCGAGCCCTATAGGGGAGGAGGAGGAAAATTCCTTTTTCAAAAACTTGTCCTTTCGCGCTAGATTATCGTACCTTAGAGTATAGATTACTTCGAGTAACCTTAGTGAGTATCGATAGTTTAGTTTTCGATAGATTCTAATAGTATTTCTGTGATTTTGCTTTAAAGGAACTTTTGAGGAATTTCCTGAGGAGCAACGCTTTGCTTGTGAGGAAGAGTTTGAAGTTCACCCTGGAGAATCTACAGGTGAGGGCTACTCACTGAATCTCTAGTTAATGCTTAGGGTTGATGCTTTCGACATTGATTTACTGTTTATGCACTTGGTTGTGTTTGATTGGAAAAATGTTTTCTGAGGCTTCGGCTGACAATGTAGACGATGAATCTACTGAATGCTTTTGAGATTGAATCTTCATGCTAAGTGCTAACTGGGTAATTTAGGATGTGTGGTGCATGCCTTATATGCTAAGTGCTATGTGGTTATTGCTTAATATATTGATATATGACATGTTGATTGGTTGTGCTGAGTTAATTATACTTATGCAATGAAATCTGAGTTTCTGAACGGTGAGAATAGCGGGCAGGTCATGCCGATTTTATTTTGAGAGTTTTGAGAAAGCTTGATAGGACGAATGAGATTCGGGCCTTGTTAGGATGTTTATGGATCGAGACATTCTCTGGAGTCATTTGGGGATTAGGAGATCCCGAGAACTGATAGGATTTGCGATAAGACTAAAAGGATATTATTTTGAAAAGAAAACTCATAAGACATTAAACAACCTCTAAATCTTTAAGTAATGATAACAAACTCGAAAGGAAGCTTCGGATGCAAATCATAGTTTTGGAAAACGAGAAGTGTCGTCGGATCCGAGTGTTGAGAAAATTGAGAGGCGTTGAGTATGTGTTGTGGTTGTGCTGTTGGAGCAGCGTTTGTTGTTGTGCTGTTGGAGCAGCGATGTTGTTGGGCTATCCTGGGGATAAGTCCGGGAAACCGTTAGTTTCCGAGAGTGTGATACTCTGTGCTCGTTGAGCAGTTGTGACCATCGGACTGAGATGAGTCGGATGATTTGGAGATCATCATGAGTTGTGTGTTGTTGAAAGGTGTGTCTTTTGTCGCAGAATCGACTTTACCTTAGGGTAAGCTTTTAGAGACTTTAATTTACCTAGAACACGTGGCGACGTGTCGAGTGAGGTCGGAGACGTTGTATGGCTAATCACTGCATTGCATGCACTCATTAAGTGGTTTAAACACGGCGAGATACCGGACCACGGCGGATTCTAAAATTGGTTATAAGACCAGGATTTCCGCGTAAGAGCGTTGTTAGGTGACTCTTAGTAGCAGACCGAAATGGCAGACCTACGGGTTTACTGCTGATCTGGCTACCTTGGTTTGGTGTAAGAGACACGCGGGCAGAAATGGTCCCACCGTTGCTGGTGCTAGGATTGATCCGGTTGATGTCCATCACAGAGGCACGCGAGCAGAATGGTCCCACCGTTGCTGGTGCTAGGATTGACTCGTTTGATGTCCATACCTATGTTTGGTGTAAGAGGCACGCGGGCAGAATGGTCCCACCGTTGCTGGTGCTAGGATTGATCCGTTTGATGTCCATCCGTTCCGGATTGCATATTGGTTGACTGGGTGAACCTGCATATCATTTCATGCAACATGCATACTGACTTAGTTGATGAGTGTGTGTGATACTTGCAAATTCTATTTAAGGCATGTTAACTGTGATTTACTGTCGCTTATGTTCATTGAGAAATATGCAACCCTAGGATGTTATCCCTAGCTATAAGCCTAAGTGGCTATTTCCTTATCTGTATCTATCGGTGGTATTATTTATATAATTCTTTGGAGTTGACCCTCGCGTCTTCTGTGTGTGCTTTGGCGGACAAACGCCCATTGTGAGATGTCTTTGGCGGGCTAGTTCATGATGGTTCACCCTTCGGGGGGAACTAGGTTGGGATGCTGGAACATGAGCGCGTCGCGGTAGCGAGAGGAGGACGGATGGTGTACATAGACTAGGTCGTTCTGGATTTCGAATTCGGACGACGATCATGCTAGCATGTAGGTTTTAGTGCTGGTGTGAGCTCCTCAAGATGGGATTAGTGTAGGAGTAGAGTCTTAGCTCTGAACATCATTTGTTTCTTTTGGGACAGGGTAGTTTCCCACCTATAGCTTTTTGTGTGGTTTCTTTACAGGAATCACAGAGAGTTGGTTGGACTTAGGAGGTCTTGTTTCAGGCCGATGGGCCAGCTTATTCTCAGTTTTGAGGGATGGTGTTGCGGACACTTCACCTTTATATTTGGTTTGTACATATTGCCTTCGGGCGCTACACTTTTCTTTCCGTCACTGGAGGTTACTCGTGACGAGGTGGTTACTTACAGCGGGGGCTATTATATATATTGTATATTAGTTCTGTCGATTTCGCTTTTGGGTTTATTTAATTCAGTCTTGTCCTAGTTATTATCGAAAAAAAATATTCACGTTTTTCCGCATTAAGTTTACTTTTGGTTACTAAAGTGACGCCACCGAAATCGGGGTGTTACATTGTGGTATCAGAGCCTGGTTGAGTCTTTCGGGAGTTGTTGGGGAATAGGTCTTCTCTGCTAGGTTGTGTGACTCTGCAAAGAGTAAAAAAAAAATTGATTGTCTGCCAAGCGATTTTCGCTTAGAATTGATTGAAGTTACTGCTTAATCATATTGTATAGTTATGGTAAATGCTATCTTATGATTAGTACTAACTGTTTGTTTAACTATACAGAACGATGGTAACCTTCTAACCATTCTCCCTCATTTCAGTATAATATATTCCATTACTCTCGTAGCGTGTGCAAACACACCTAACTTACTTATACTGTCTAAGCTTTGACCTTATAGTTATTACGCCTATTAATACCTTATTTGACCGTAGCTCGTATTTTAGCTATAGAAGTTATACGAGGTTTAGAATGACACGCTAAGCCTAGAAAGTAGTCTTCTACCGATGCGTTTAAAAGGAAGCTAGAAGCTAAAGAATGAATTTCATAGAGATTCATTATGGATAGTATAGGTATGATGTCGAGGGTGTGTAGTTCCGTAGCGACATCATTGAAGATTTAACGTCAGGGTATTTGCGACCACTGGATGATAGGAACTCATTGACTGTTCCAGTGGGCTTTTTCTAGATTTTCACCTTCGATGTATTAGGCCTGATCAACTTAATATTGAGGGGGTGATATTCGGAATCACAGCTGGATATGGACTTTGATAGAAGGATTGGTAAGATTAACTTGAGTTGATCGAAGATTAGTGGAGTTGGGAAGTAAAGTTCTCATTAAGTATTTGTTTTCCTTGCGAAGGAGTTGTAGTTTTAAGAGATGAATACTTGAAGTTATCATATTTGGACAAGCTACTCAGAGTCTAATAGTGAATGGAACTTTGTTATGGATTTCGGTGATGCATGCTAGAGTTAGCAAGTGAATTTTTGCTCAGTTGAATAAGAATCCTATGATTAAGATTGACTTAGGGAGTTGAAAATCATGTATGAATAAGGGATGTGGTGGTGATAGCAGTTACGATAGTAGTTAAACCTCAGAAGTTTGGAGGATCAGATGATAAAACGACTAGTTAAGACCTTTGAGGTACAGTTATGAATTGATCTTCTAGAGGATAAGTCTCGATTTATACGAAGCGTTAGAGATTTCAGTAAGTGTAAACTGGTTTGAGTGAGGAAGGTTTTGAGGTCGAAGACGACAATAATGGATTGTTGGATATTAAGAGGATGATTAGTTTATGAGTGGTTGATGAATTTATGATTAAGGGGATGAGTCTTGTCATGCACGAGGTATTAAGACTCAAGTCGAGTCTTAATTTGAATGGTGGCTAAGTAGAAGATTGATTTCATGGTGCGAGTGATGATAATCACGAAGTTGGAAGTGACGTTAATGGACTATTAGATTCCAACGCAGTATTTCGTCTAGAAGTTATCAAGCGACCGAGTTGAGTTTGGATCATGAGTGAACATCACGAGGACCAGTTGAGCATTCACTCCGGAGCATAGAGATGTACCGAGTTTCTAATCAGTATTTTGGACGAACAAAAGCAAAGGAGCAAGTGGTTAAGGTTGTGCGATTGCACGAATGCCAACAAATACTATTTCCAACGGAGACCCGACGCAAGTGGTCAAACCGGATAACAGAGAGTTAGAAGACGATATGTCTTTTGAGACGTCGTCGGTCAGCATTGGGACTAGAAGAGTGAAACACTCGAAGGGAAAGCAGAGTGCTTTAGTGCAAGTTGTTGGAACAAAGACACGGACGGTGCTATATGGGAGTTAGAGGAAAAGATTATGGAACAATATCTAGGACTTTTACTGACCCTAAGTTTCGAGGACGAAACTTTCTTTTAGGAGGGTAGTAATGTAAGACCCAAGTTTTTAAGCTTATGCTAAGTGAAAAGAATCCTATTCACGATTAGGGTTGATGTATCGTGCAGGGAAACCTGAACAAGAGTTTACCAAATGAAATAAATTTATGAAGGAGAAAGTTCAGGAAAAGTCAAAGGATTGTAACGAAGTCGATAAAAGTTATAGCACGATTGTTATACGCTTAAACCTAGGTCAGGAACCCTAGAATATAGCTAGTTTTCACTTTTAGGCACGATGGAAGTTAATTCCAAAAATCTTCAGAGAAATGTTAGAACTTCTCTTTTTCCATATATCAAAATCGTTTCGAGGCGAAACTCTAGGATCTACGAACGTCCGATTCCAATCATCGGAAGTTTGCCGAAACCGAAACCCTGGTATTTCAAAACCCTAGAATCACCCAACAATGAAGACTTTTTCTATTCAGAGCTTCAAATGAATATTCTACACGCGTACACCCATTTCTCTTGATGATTTCAATCTTTCTTCAGAAGGAAGTTTTCCATTCCGACATCCGATGCAAAAAGCAACTTATCGGGTAAAATAGTTTTATACCGACTATGCTTTAGTTGCTAAAAATACAAGGAGACCTTATTTTAGTTTTGGAATTCTTTCGCCAAAACATATCTTAGAATTCACGGGGAATGACGCCGGAAAAATCAGATTCGCGAAACTTTCATTTTACCGCGTTTTGCCAACCTCTATATATAGCAAGAAAGGTGAGAAAAATTGCAAAAACTCCTCCATTTTCTCTCCAAGGCCGCGAGCTCCATAGAAGGAAGAGGAAGAAGAGCTTTTCTTCAATTCTTGCTTGATCGTCGATCAATCAGTTGCTGCTTCAAGGTTTTGAGGTATAGTCGCTAATCCTTACCTCTGATCGCTTTTTCCATAGCTTTTCTATAGACTTTTCTGAGCTGATAGTTTATGGGTTTTTGCAAAACTATCCTGAATATTTCATTTCTGATTCTAAACCTCTTCCTTACATGCCCAAGATCACTTCTGCCGGGTTAGATTTTCCGTTATGTCGCCGGAATTCCGCCGGAATCAATTTTAGCCTAAAATACCCATTTTTGGAGTTTTTGAAGTAAAGCTTCAACCTTTAGGCTGAAAACTATCGCCTTAGCTTAGTGCTAGTAGGATTAGTTGTCATAAACGTCGTTGGTGACGTCCCTGCAAAATTTGGTTTTTGGGATTTCAGTTTTGAAATTTCTAAGTTAAAAATCATGACCAAAATACCCCTGCGACAGTTTTTGATCCGATAATTTTTCCGAGTTCAGAATACCCTTAGTTACGGCTAATGAAAGCATAGGAACCAAGTTTGATCGAAGAAAAATCGAGCCCCACAATTACCAAAAGTGGCCGAGCCCTATAGGGGAGGAGGAGGAAAATTCCTTTTTCAAAAACTTGTCCTTTCGCGCTAGATTATCGTACCTTAGAGTATAGATTACTTCGAGTAACCTTAGTGAGTATCGATAGTTTAGTTTTCGATAGATTCTGATAGTATTTCTGTGATTTTGCTTTAAAGGAACTTTTGAGGAATTTCCTGAGGAGCAACGCTTTGCTTGTGAGGAAGAGTTTGAAGTTCACCCTGGAGAATCTACAGGTGAGGGCTACTCACTGAATCTCTAGTTAATGCTTAGGGTCGATGCTTTCGACATTGATTTACTGTTTATGCACTTGGTTGTGTTTGATTGGAAAAATGTTTTCTGAGGCTTCGGCTGATAATGTAGACGATGAATCTACTGAATGCTTTTGAGATTGAATCTTCATGCTAAGTGCTAACTGGGTAATTTAGGATGTGTGGTGCATGCCTTATATGCTAAGTGCTATGTGGTTATTGCTTAATATATTGATATATGACATGTTGATTGATTGTGCTGAGTTATTTATACTTATGCAATGAAATCTGAGTTTCTGAACGGTGAGAATAGCGGGCAGGTCATGCCGATTTTATTTTGAGAGTTTTGAGAAAGCTTGATAGGACGAATGAGATTCGGGCCTTGTTAGGATGTTTATGGATCGAGACATTCTCTGGAGTCATTTGGGGATTAGGAGATCCCGAGAACTGATAGGATTTGCGATAAGACTAAAAGGATATTATTTTGAAAAGAAAACTCATAAGACATTAAACAACCTCTAAATCTTTAAGTAATGATAACAAACTCGAAAGGAAGCTTCGGATGCAAATCATAGTTTTGGAAAACGAGAAGTGTCGTCGGATCCGAGTGTTGAGAAAATTGAGAGGCGTTGAGTATGTGTTGTGGTTGTGCTGTTGGAGCAGCGTTTGTTGTTGTGCTGTTGGAGCAGCGATGTTGTTGGGCTATCCTGGGGATAAGTCCGGGAAACCTTTAGTTTCCGAGAGTGTGATACTCTGTGCTCGTTGAGCAGTTGTGACCATCGGACTGAGATGAGTCGGATGATTTGGAGATCATCATGAGTTGTGTGTTGTTGAAAGGTGTGTCTTTTGTCGCAGAATCGACTTTACCTTAGGGTAAGCTTTTAGAGACTTTAATTTACCTAGAACACGTGGCGACGTGTCGAGTGAGGTCGGAGACGTTGTATGGCTAATCACTGCATTGCATGCACTCATTAAGTGGTTTAAACACGGCGAGATACCGGACCACGGCGGATTCCAAAATTGGTTATAAGACCAGGATTTCCGCGTAAGAGCGCTGTTAGGTGACTCTTAGTAGCAGACCGAAATGGCAGACCTACGGGTTTACTGCTGATCTGGCTACCTTGGTTTGGTGTAAGAGACACGCGGGCAGAAATGGTCCCACCGTTGCTGGTGCTAGGATTGATCCGGTTGATGTCCATCACAGAGGCACGCGAGCAGAATGGTCCCACCGTTGTTGGTGCTAGGATTGACTCGTTTGATGTCCATAAATATGTTTGGTGTAAGAGGCACGCGGGCAGAATGGTCCCACCGTTGCTGGTGCTAGGATTGATCCGTTTGATGTCCATCCGTTTCGGATTGCATATTGGTTGACTGGGTGAACCTGCATATCATTTCATGCAACATGCATACTGACTTAGTTGATGAGTGTGTGTGATACTTGTAAATTCTATTTGAGGCATGTTAACTGTGATTTACTGTCGCTTATGTTCATTGAGAAATATGCAACCCTAGGATGTTATCCCTAGCTATAAGCCTAAGTGGCTATTTCCTTATCTGTATCTATCGGTGGTATTATTTATATAATTCTTTGGAGTTGACCCTCGCGTCTTCTGTGTGTGCTTTGGCGGACAAACGCCCATTGTGAGATGTCTTTGGCGGGCTAGTTCATGATGGTTCACCCTTCGGGGGGAACTAGGTTGGGATGCTGGAACATGAGCGCGTCGCGGTAGCGAGAGGAGGACGGATGGTGTACATAGACTAGGTCGTTCTGGATTTCGAATTCGGACGACGATCATGCTAGCATGTAGGTTTTAGTGCTGGTGTGAGCTCCTCAAGATGGGATTAGTGTAGGAGTAGAGTCTTAGCTCTGAACATCATTTGTTTCTTTTGGGACAGGGTAGTTTCCCACCTATAGCTTTTTGTGTGGTTTCTTTACAGGAATCACAGAGAGTTGGTTGGACTTAGGAGGTCTTGTTTCAGGCCGATGGGCCAGCTTATTCTCAGTTTTGAGGGATGGTGTTGCGGACACTTCACCTTTATATTTGGTTTGTACATATTGCCTTCGGGCGCTACACTTTTCTTTCCGTCACTGGAGGTTACTCGTGACGAGGTGGTTACTTACAGCGGGGGCTGTTATATATATTGTATATTAGTTCTGTTGATTTCGCTTTTGGGTTTTATTTAATTCAGTCTTGTCCTAGTTATTATCGAAAAAAAATATTCACGTTTTTCCGCATTAAGTTTACTTTTGGTTACTAAAGTGACGCCACAGAAATCGGGGTGTTACAGCACCTGGATCCGATGACATTGGTTATCCAGTGACGATTCCTCTAGCATTCTCATTTTACATGCCAAGGCACGCAAGTAGATTCCGACCACCAATTCCCGATCCACCGCCATAACCTCAGCCCGAGGTGAATCTAGTTCCTCAGTTTGGTGTAGATCCCGATCCGCAGTACGAAGTGGATCCCATTCCTCAGAGGGAACCAGTTCGAGCAACACCGATACAGGTCAAGAGACCGCAACAGCCCTTTGCACGCGGTCAGGCATAACGAGAGTCTATGGGTTCACCGCCCCGGAGGACCGCACCATGCCTCAGGACCACCGCCAGGAAGAGAGTGTGTTCACCCAACTTTTCCAGAGATGCACGAATCTGTCGTCAGAGGTTCTTCGGAGCAGATGGCTTGGGGGAGAGAGTACTGGTACCAGTTCAGGCGGAGGGGAACAACGAGGCGATGGAAGAGGATCCAGATGAGGAGATGAATGGGGAGTGAAGCGTATGGTTCGAAGAAGTCCTTATCAGTCCTTTTAACTACTTAGTTTTCGATTTTATGATGTCTGGTGGGGATACACGTGTCCTCTCTTGAATACTCTATTTGATTCTGTCATGTGAACACTATGGTGGCTCCGGCCACGCATGTTTGTGTGTGTGTGATGCTAGTATTCTATCACTAACATACTTATTTTGATTCATGGTCATTCATCTGAAAGGTTGGAAGGGAACTCTTAGACTAGAGACGGTCTTAGTGGTCCCTGAGTTAGAGTATAATCAGTAAGGATTAGCGGTAACTTAACAAAAAAAAATGTCGTGTCGCTTGCAAAGGAAGCTCCAACATGCACGTATGGAGGGGGACGCGACAAAGGAAGCTCCAACATGCACGTATTTATCAAGGTAGGGGAAGTGATAAACAACCCAAAAGAGATGATTTCAACCGATTAAATTGTGATCAAAAGCTAAAGTAATGATTTTTATATAACCGAACAAAGGGACGCGACAAAGGAAGCTCCAACATGCACGTATTTATCAAGGTAGGGGAACCGATTAAATTGTGATCAAAAGCTAAAGTAATGATTTTTATATCCGATCAAAGCATGACTAAAAGTAACCATGACGATTTTAACCCATTAAAAGGATGATCTAAGTGAGGACAACTATTTGCAAGTCATGATCGACCCAAAACTAGTGAAAGGATAGCATGCATGTAATGATTCATGCTTAATTCACTGCAACGACATCTTGCATGTAAGATCAATGCTATGAAAGGTAAAGAGGGTGAGGATTTTACCCAAAATGAAGTGATGATGATGACGATTGGCTAGAGCTCGCGGCTGCATGCGTCCTTCTTCTAATCTCCTTCATGGTGGTTCACTTCACGACTTGCACATGAAGGGAAGGAAAAACTTAGCTTGATCTCTGCAGTCTATCTCTGACCGTGAATCAGGTCCAGTGTTGTAGGTAACGGCATCGAGGGAAACAATTGAAAATGAGGGAGAGAAATTAAAGATGTTCTCTCGGCTATGTGTGAAAGATGAGAGAAATGGATTTGAATAGCACGTGACGTACATGTTATTAGAGCATGTGAAAGTATGAGATATGCTACATCAAATATAGAAACACATGAAAATAATTAAACAAGAACAGAAATTGTGAACTCTCTCTACAAATAGACTACATTTTATGATCCGCCATGATTGTTAGCTGCAATGGCGGAGCTTGATCGAAAAATGTGGGGGAGCCAAGCTTATAAACCATAAGTACTAAAACCAGCTAGCAAGACATACACTGAACTCATTACACCACAAAGTTTCCTTGTTTCTTGATAGTTACAGTTAAAAAAACCTAAAAGAACTCTAAATGTTCAAACTACCCTTTGGATTACAACATCAATCAAGAAATGAAAAAATTTAACTCCTTTTGATATCATCCTTTGTTGAGAGATTAGAACAAATATAGCAAATAGCAATACATCAACATCAAAATAGAAAGCTCATGTTAAATTAAAGAACACCCACAACTAGATGTATCGCCAAAAAATTTAACCACCTAAAAAAAAATGGTGTGCAATATTAATTGGAACCAATACCAATAGATGTGAACTAAATATAAATCCACGACATGACCACGCACCTGTGAAAACCTGAAATCTTTTCACTCATGCTAATTTATGAGATTACTTGACACTTGTCAATATTTCCCAGCACAGTTGAAGATAAGCGCAAAAGTATTGGACCATAACAAGTAACAACCATAAAAAATTTATTTCACTTCACACAAATCAATCCTTCTACCATATAACAAGAATTTTTTAGAAACATTTGGGGGAGCCTTGGCTCCCCCTGTCATGCAAAAGCTCCGCCCCTGGTTAGCTGTGAGCCACAACTATGAACACAATTAAATTGATCCACACTAATGAGATCATTTTCAAGTTGAGAAATCACGCATTAAGTTGAGAAATCTGATTTAAAACATGGCTTAAGAGCTTTAATTAAAAGCAGACATTATCCAAAAATAAAATGTAAATTAAACATAGACAAAAAAAAATACACAATCCATCACATAAATCATCCTTAAACATCACTTTTTAAGATTAGGATTCAGAGCACTATGGGTCGAAATCTCCACCGATCCGATGTAGTTGGCCAAATTAAGGTATGTTTCATGCTCATTTTGCACATCAGTCCATATCTGACTCTGAGTTGGTGGTAAGTCAGAAGTTTCTTCCCCATTTCCTGAAATTTTAAATTAGGGTAACAAAAATATATGAATGATATACAAGAGAGCAGATACAGTATAGACTATTTAAGACTATATAATATGGAATTTTAATGAAAGTGAGCATGAAAACAAGAAACATATAACAACGGGTCAATTTGAAATATTTGTTCTCTCAAGCTCTTCTTTTACAAGAGATAATCATGTTCAAATATGAAATATTTACCTGTTGTTGATGGTGGTACATCGATCAAAATTGTTTGCCCCAATTTCATATATTGTAATTGAATTTAGTAAACATTAACCTTTAATTAAAAACTAGATGAACTCAAAAATTATTTAAATTAAGGAAAATAAGAAATACATGTTTTCAAGTATAGTATTCATGCAGCATGTGTGAATATACATAGTAAAAAATTGAGAAGGCGGAGGGGCTCAATATTTTAATTTTACCTATTACTATGATTAATAAAATACTTTTGCTTAGCGGGGACATTAAGATAGAAAAACTTTTCAATACCCTTCTAATTGTTGCTTTCTCTCATAATCAACCCATAATTAATTGTTTAAGTTAACTACTGTCATGTTAGAACTTATAATAACTAGTAGTAGAGTTAATATCTTAGTAATTAATAAGTAAAGGACAACACAACCCAACCCTCTAAGTTAAAAAGGGCATGAGAGAACTGCCCTTAAAGACAAGAATCCGAAAGGAATGCTTACATCATTACTGAAACAAAAAGACAAAACATTTCTCATATTCTCACATGTGTTAGTGTGTTACACTACACTCGTGTTCCTTAATTTTATCACATTTTGTTTTTGGTACAGATTTTATCTCATATTTGTCTATACCTCTATTCTTTAATATTATCCATCGCTTATTTTCTTTTTTCTTTCATTATCTCATTTTCTCTCTCCCCCTCTCTCTAATCTCACACTGTTCCTCACAGAGCCGTTGTGATAGCACCATTTTCCAAGACAAATGATAAGTAACAGTTTCCCTTAGGGATTCATATTTTCTATTGCGCGCTGTCCGATCCAGCCCCTACAGTAGCAACTTAACCAGTTGCAGACAAGCTCTTATAATTTAAATTTTCTTCAATCAATCTCAACCATTAAATATAACAATCAATGGACATGATTTTGCAGGGGAGCTAGGGCTATCGAAGATCCCATTTTCTATGTCTATACTTGCAATAATGATAAGGTCAAATGCTAACAACTCCTTCTATCATTTGAGTGAGATATATAAAACTTCTGAATAATTTTGGTTTGTATTAGAAATTAGGAGGTCTATACTCAACCACAAAAGTTAGCTCAAGAGTTGAGGTTTGCACAACCCTTATAAAGGCTATTTATACTCTATCTCTAGCTAATGTGGGACTTCTAACACACCTCCTCACGTCCAGGATTGAACAGACTGGAACGTGGAATCAACAACGGGTGACCCAAATATGGGTGGTCTCCACAACAAATGGATCTAGGATAAGCTCTGATACCATATTAGAAATTAGGAGGCATATACTCAACCACAAAAGCTAGCTCAAGAGTTGAGGTTTGCACACTAGTACAAAAAATAGATAAGGTAGCGGTTAAAATATAGCAAAGGTAGTGGTTCTAACACTTTGTTGTTTAAGTCTTCAAACTCTTATTGAATTCCAATTCAATAATGTTTTTAACACTAATCAAGATTTTTCATGTTAAATCACAAACAATTCCTAAAAATTAATTTTTCTTGCACCTAGCTAGTGTAATAAGTTCTCACCTTGATAATAATTTGAGACTTGATCATTCAGCATTGGCTCCAGACTAGCATTCGCATTCTTAGACATCAGTGCTTGCAGATGTTCTTGTTGCATGGTATGGACTTCCCTCAGTGCATTCACTTCAAACTTGTTCTTCTCAATTTCAGCTAAAAATTCATCACAGCCTAATATTAGTATTAATTAACATCAATAAAGTCACCTCTTCGTCTATTTAAATATTATGGTTGTTGTTTCAAATCTTCAACTTTGTTATGTGCATGCACGAGAACACAAACATTATAGAGTGTCAAAATTAGTCCACATGAATAGATTAGAAAATGGGGAAAGAGCTAGATTTACGTTACTCACCTTCTCTGAGTAATATTTGCTTCATAAGCGTTGCCATTTCACAGCCCAATTTCTCATTCTCCAGAATTATCCAGCACTTTTGGTTTTCATAGAATTGAACTTGTAGTAGAAGATTAGCTATTTGAGCCTACACATATATATATATATATATATATACAATATACATATTGGTCCACAAACACAGAAAATATGCATCAAGAAAAATCAAAAACCAAAAACAACAAGAACTACCTTGAATGCTCTGACTTGAAATTCCAAATTGGTCAAATATTGCGCCTTCTTCTGTCTTGATTTTTTTGCAGAAAGCCGATTTGACATGACTCTGCAGGAAAAGAAGCACACATGTTTTTTTAAGTCACATGTTAAAATTTACGGATATATCAGACGGGAAAATGAAATCAGAAATGTGACAAAAGATTTTCATATTGTTGGTGAAAAGTGAACATTAAACTTAAAAACAAGATTAATTAAATTTACCGCCTGAGCTTCCTTGGATCCATATCTAGGTCAGAATTAAGACCCATAATGGGATTTACTGCTTGGGGTTGATTTGATTTTGAGGTGGTGTTGTTGTCAATGCCAGCACCAGAAATTGCACCACTCTCTATCTTGTTGTTTTCATTAGCATAATCAAAGAGACATGGTGAAGCAGGTATCAAATGGGGTTTAGATGGATCCATCTCAGGAGAAGAGACATGGTTGTTTCCCTTCATGCTGCCAGCTTCCATTTCACTGACCGCTATCTGTGCTCCTGCAAAAGATGAAAAAGACAAGAAGACATGCATTAAGAGATAGATATGCACTCATGTATCCAAAATCAAATAATAAAGAAAATAGAATTGGATCTTTCTTTGTACATGCAATGACATAGAGATAGAAAAGAAAGAGAAAGCAATTCCTACTCACTGTTTCACAATCAGCCCTTACACTTTCTCTTTCTCTGTATTCTTATAGCACCCCTAGTGCTAATGATTTGTATATTCAATTTGGCTTAAAAAAAAAGATAAATGACAGATTGATTAGTGGTGTGATAGAAAAAACTAGATAGATATGAAGAAAAAAGTGAATGGTAATAAGATGTAAGAGAAAGTAAATGTGAGTGTACCAAACTTGTTTTATTTTAATATTTCCTCTCTACCTTTTGAATTGAATTGAATTGTAAAATATTATCACTAATTACCCGAGGCATTTCTTACAAATTAAAAGGAAATATTCAATTGTATACCGTAAAAGAATAAATACAGGGAAAAATATATATAAATCACATCGCAGTATAAAATAGTTTATGGTCCTAAATTATAGCTTAAGTGGTAAAAGTTATGAGATATATAATTTGGGTGAGGAAGGTCCAGGGATCAATTCTTGGACCAACAATTTATATTTTCAATAGAAAAAAAATAAAATAGTTTATGCAACCAAAAAGTATGAAATAGTTTCTGAAACGGTAATTAAGGGAAGCATTAAAGTGATTCGCTGTCTCCAGTGCAATATTCACACGAGAAGAACTCCACTCTTTGAAACTAAAAAAAAGGACAAAAAGCATTAATCATCAATAATATTCTTCTGTAATTTTATTTTACTACTTTTTGTTCTAAAAAAGTTTTAACTATTTGTTGCGTGACATACATATTTCTACAGTGAATAATAATTAAAAATCACTTGTATAGTCAAAGTGATGAATAATATTTTCAATATTTAATTTTAGTTTTCAAAAATCATTATGAAATTTTAATCATTTTTTCTTCATTAATATAATTTTATTTTATAAAAAAAATTAATACTTTTTTGTTTCATATTATTAACTAAACCTAGGCATATAAATATCATTAAGAATTTTTTAATTTTTAAATAAAATCATTGTTAACTTTAGATTAATATATCTTTGGGCTTTCTAAAAAAAACTTAATTCATTCATTTTTTTAAATAAATTTATTTATTAATATTTACTCATCAATTCATCCACTAATTAATACAATTAGTTACGTAACCCCTCATTAATTTTTAGTATTTTTAATAGTTATCTATTAGGATTATTATTATAAAAAAAATTGAAATGATATTATTACAAAAAATTACATTAATAATTATTTATTTAATAATTTATAGCATAATTTAATTATAAAAATATTAAATATCATTAAGTTGTTTTTTATCTATTAACTTAATTAATAATTATTAAAATACTAAATTTATAATAAAATATTTTATTATATATTTGTCTTAATTTAATATTAATGATGAATAATATCATTAATTAATATATTTAATATTTTTTCTTCATATTAATGACTAAAATTTTATCATAGAAAATAACATAAATGTATTCTTAATTTTTAAACTTACCTTATTATGAGTTCTTTAATGAGTTTAATGGATATGCACTGACAATGTAAAATAGTTTTACACATACATCCAATTGAATTCCGCCAAATCAGAAAATATATTATTCTTTTAATTAAAATTAAAGTCAAATGTAATTATCTCTCATATGTGGCATGCTTTGATTGGATGACTGTGTAAAACTATTTTACACTGTCAGTGCATATCCATTAAACTCTTCTTTAATTTATGTTTGCTTATAAATTCATCATCAACTAATTAATACAATTATTTATATAACCCCTGATTAATTTTCATTCTTTAATTGACACTTATTGCTTTCTTAATTAATTATTTGATACTTTAACCAACTAATATGTCTCTCATCTCTTAACACTTGAGCTATCATTTTATCCTTTTTTATACTCATTTCTATAAGGTTATTATGTAAAAATTTAATTTAATTTTTTTTTTGCAATATCATGTATTATTGAGGAACATACCGAAGATGATACAGAGTCATTAGCAAACACAAGGGGGAAAGGGAAGATGTCACACCCCGATTTCGGTGGCGTCACTTTAGTAACCAAATGTAAAACTTAATGCGGAAAAACGTGAATATTTTTTTTTTGATAATAACTAAGACAAGACTGAATTAAATAAAACCCAAAAGCGTAAAGCAACAAAACTAATGTACAATATATAATACAGCCCCCGCTGTAAGTAACAACCTCGTCACGAGTAACCTCCAGTGACGGAAAAAAAAGTGTAGCGCCCGAAGGCAATATGTACAGACTGAAAGTAAAGGTGAAGTGTCCGCAACACCATCCCTCAAAACTGAGAATAAGCTGGCCCATCGGCCTGAAACAAGACCTCCTAAGTCCAACCAACTCTCTGTGATTCCTGTAAAGAAACCACACAAAAAGCTATAGGTGGGAAACTACCCTGTCCCCAAAGAAAACAAATGATGTTCAGAGCTAAGACTCTACTCCTACACTAATCCCATCTCGAGGAGCTCACACCAGCACTAAAACCTACATACTAGCATGATCGTCGTCCGAATCTGAATTCAGAACGACCTAGTCTAAGTACACCATCCGTCCTCCTCTCGCTACCGCGATGCGCTCCTGTTCCAGTATCTCAACTCTAGTTCCCCCCGAAGGGTGAACCATCATGATCTAGTCCGCCGTGGACATCTGACAAAGGGCGTTTGTCCGCCAAAGCACACACAGAAGACGCGAGGGTCAACTCCAAAGAATTATGTAAATAATAACATCGATAGATACAGATAATAGAATAGCCACTTAGGCTTATAGCTAGGGATAACATCCTAGGGTTACATATTCCATAACGAACATAAATGACAATAAAAACACTTAACATGTTCCAAATAGGATTAACAAATAACAATCACATTCGACAACTAAGTCAGTATGCATGTTGCATGAAATGATATGCAGGTTAACCCAGTCAACCAATATGCAATCCGGAACGGATGGACAGCAACGGATCAGCCCTAGCACCAGCCACGGTGGGACCATTTCGGCCCGCGTGCCTCTTACTCCAACATCAGCGGTAGTCAGATCAGCCGTAACCCATGGGTCTGCCATTTCGGTCTGCTACAAGAGACGTCTACAGACGCTCTTACACGGAAATCCGGGTCTTATGACCATTTTGGAATCCGACGAGGTCCAGAGTACGTCCTGTGTTAATACCCCATTAATGTTGCATGAATGCAGGATGATTAGTCAAACAACGTCTCCGAATCTCACTCGACACGTCGCCACGTGTTCTAGCTAAATTAAAGTCTCTAAAAGCTTACCCTAAGGTAAAGTCGATTCTGCGACAAAAGACACTTCTTTCCACAACACACATTCTCTCATGATGATCTCCAAATCATCCGACTCATCTCAATCCGATGGTCACAACTGCTCAACGAGCAAGAGTATCAACATACTCGGGAACTATCAATTCCCCGGACTTATCCCCAGGATAGCCCAACAACATAGCTGCTCCAACAGCACAATAACAAACGTTGCTCCAACAGCACCACAACATCTACATACTCGAAGCCTCTCAACTTTCTCAACACCGGGATCCGACGACACTTCTCGTTTTCCAAAACTAAGATTTGACTTCCACGCCTTCTTTTCGAGTTTATTATCATTAATTAAAGATTTAGAGGTTGTTTAATGTCTTATGAGTTTTCTTTACAAAATACTATCCTTTTAGTCTTATCGCAAATCCTATAAGTTCTCGGGATCTCCAAATCCCCAAATGACTCCAGAGAATGTCTCGATCCATAAACATCATAACAAGGCCCGAATCTCATTCGTCCTATCAAGTGTAACACCCCGATTTCGGTGGCGTCACTTTAGTAACCAAAAAGAAAGTTTATGCGGAAAAACGTGATATATTTTTTTTCGATATAAACATAGACAAGACTGAAATAAATGAAACGCAATTGCGAAAGATAACAGAACTAATATACAATAATAATTACAGCCCCCGCCGTAAGTACCCAACCTCGTCACGAGTAAACCTCCAGTGACGGGAAGTAACAGAAGGTAACGCCCGTAGGCAAAAGGTACAATCCAAAAGAAAAGGTTAAGTGTCCGCAACACTATCCCTCAAAATGAGAATAAGTCAGCCCAGATGGCCTAAAACAAGACCTCCTAGCCCAACCAACTCTCTGTAATTCCAGTAGAGGAACCACACAAAAAGCTATAGGCGGGAAACTACCCTGTTCCCAAAAGAAAACATAACGGTCAGAGCTAAGACTCTACTCCTACACTAATCCCATCTCGAGGAGCTCACACTAGCACTAAAACCTACATGCTAGCATGATCGTCGCCCGAATCTGAATCCAGAACGACCTAGTCTATGTACACCATCCGTCCTCCTCTCGCTACCGCGATACGCTCCAGTTCCCGCATCTCAACCCTAGTTCCTCCCGAAGGATGAACCATCATGAATCAGCCCGCCAAAGACATCTGACAAAGGGCGTTTGTTCGCCAAAGCACACACAGAAGACGCGAGGGTCAACTCCAAAGAATTATGTAAATAATAGCACCAATAAATATAAATAAGATAATAGCCACTTAGGCTTATAACTAGGGATAACATCCTAGGGTTGCATATTTCCACAAAGAATATAACGACTGTAAATCACAGTTAACATGCATCAAGTAGAACTAACAAGTATCAAACACACTCATCAACTATGTCAGTATGCATGTTGCATGAAATGATATGCAGGTTAACCTAGTCAACCAATATGCAATCCGGAACGGATGGACATCATCGGATCAGTCCTAACACCAGCCACGGTGGGACCATTTCGGCCCGTGATGCCTCTTACTCCAACATCATCATGTAGTCAGATCAGCATAAAACCCGAATAACGTCACTCTGCTTGGCGACGGAACAAACCGACAACGTCACTCTGCTTGGCGACGGAACAAAACAACAACGTCACTCTGCTTGGCGACGGAACAAAACAACAACGTCACTCTGCTTGGCGACGGAACAAAACAACAACGTCACTCTGCTTGGCGACGGAACAAAACAACAACGTCACTCTGCTTGGCGACGGAACAAAACAACAACGTCACTCTGCTTGGCGACGGGACAAACCAAAGGTATTGCCACTTATAGGCTGGGCACCTCGAGACGGTCGTAACACTAGCCTCGTGTTTAACCATTTCTGCTCGGGCGTCGCTTATCACCTTTGGCTATAGTCAAGACGGTACAAACTCTACATGGTTTGACCATTTCTGCTTGCTATGCCGAACATCAACAGGCACGATACAACTCTACATGGATGATCGTTACCTCCTGTTGTGCCAGGTATAGTCAGGACCGATCCAACTCTGCATGGCTGATCGTTACTTCCTGCTATACCGAAGTACTCTGCTTGGCACTTCATCGCGTATATGCATGGGTGCAACCACTCACGATGACTCTTCGGGTCACCAATGCTCTCACGAAGTCTCACGCTTCAGTGAAGTTTCATGCTCTCACAAGGTCTCACGCCTCAGTGGAGTTCCATGCTTTCCACAAGGTCTCACGCCTCAGTGGAGTATCCCGCATTCACAAGGTCTCACGCCTCAGTGAAGCTTCTCGGCTCATCCCTTGGATGGCTATCAAACTGCTCAACGAGCGAAGGAGTACCAACATACTCAGAACTTACCAAACTCCTCAACACTTGGATCCGACGACACTCCTCGCTTTTCCAAAACTATGATTTGACTTCCAATGCCTTCCTTCGAGGTTGTTATCATTACTTAAAGATTTTGAGGTTATTTAAGGTCTTATGAATTTTCTTTATAAAATAGATTCCCTTTTGTCTTATCGCAAGTCTTATACATTTGCAGGATCTCCCAATCCCAAGTCGCTTCCAGAGGAGGTCTCGATCCACTAAACAAAGTTAAGGCCCGAACCTCGTTCGTCCTATCAAACTTTCTCCAAACTCTCAAAATAAAATCGGGATGACCTGCCCGCTATTCTCACCATTCAGAATCTCAGATTCCAGTACAGAGCATATTTAAATCATCACAATCAACAACATGTCATATATCAATAAATCGCATCATAAACACTTAGCACTTAGCATATAAAGCATGCACCACACATCCTAGATTACCCACATAGCACATAGCATGTAAGACAATCTCAAAAACATTCAGTAGATGAATCATCTACATTGTCAGCCGAAGCCTCAGAAAACATTTTCCAATCACACACAATTCCAGTGCATAAACAGTAAACAATGTCGAAACATCGACCCTAAGCATTAACTAGAGATTCAGTGAGAAGCCCTCACCTGCAGATTCTCCAGGATTATCTTCTAACTCTTCCTCACAAGCAAAGCGTTGCTCCTCAGGAAATTCCTCAAAAGTTCCTTTAAAGCAAAGTCACAGAAATACTATCAGAATCTATCGAAAACTAAGCTATCGATACTTACTAAGGTTACACGAAGCAATACATACTCCGAGGTACGATAATCTAGCGCGAAAAGACAAGTTTTCGGAAAAGGAAATTTTCCTCCTTCCCCCTAATAGGGCTCGGCCACTTTGGTTAATTGTGGGGTTCGATTTTTCTTCGATCAAACTTGGTTCCTATGCTTTCATAAGCCGTAACTAAGGGTATTCTGAACTCGGAAAAATTATCGGATCAAAAACTGTCGCAGGGGTATTTTGGTCATGATTTTTAACTTAGGATTTTCAAAACTGAAATCCCAAAAATAAAATTTTGCAGGGACGTCACCAACGACGTTTATGACAACTAATCCTACTAACACTAAGCTAAGGCGATAGTTTTTAGCCTAAAGGTTGAAGCTTTACCTCAAAAACACCAAAAATGGGTATTTTAGGCTCAAATTGATTCCGGCGACATAACAGAAAATCTAACCCGGCAGAAGTGATCTTGGGCGCATAAGGAAGAGGTTTAGAATCAGAAATGAAAGATTCGGGATAGTTTTGCAAAAACCCATAAACTATCAGCTCAGAAAACTCTACAGAAAAGCTATGGAAAAAGCGATCGGAGGTAAGGATTAGCGACTATACCTCGAAACCTTGAAGCAGCAACTGATTAATCAACGATCAAGCAAGGATTGAACAAAATCTTCTTCTCCTTCTTCCTTGATGAACTCGCGGCCTTGAGAGGGAAAATGGAGGAGTTTTGTGTTTTTTTCTCACTTGCTTGCTATATATAGAAAATGGTAATTCGCGGGAAAATGAAAGTTTCGCGAATCTGATTTTTCCGGCATCATTCTCCATGAATTCTAAGATAGGTTTTGGCAAAGGAATTCCTAAGCTAAGAAGATGTCTCCTTGTATTTTTGGCAACTAATGCAAAGTCGGTGCAAAGTCGGTGTAAAACTATTTTACCCGATAAGTTGCTTTTTGCATCGAATGTCGGAATGGAAAACTTCCTTCTGAAGAAAGATTGAAATCATCAAGAGAAATGGGTGTACGCGTGTAGAATATCCATTTGAAGCTCTGAATAGATAAAGTCTTCATTGTCGAGAAATTCTAGGGTTTTGAAATACCAGGGATTCGGTTTCGGCAAACTTCCGATGATTGGAATCGGACGTTCGTAGATCCTAGAGTTTCGCCTCGAAACGATTGTGATATATGGAAAAAGAGAAGTTCTAACATTTCTCTGAAGATTTTTGGAATTAACTTCCGTCGTGCCTAAAAGTGAAAATCAGCTATATACTAGGGTTTCTGACCTAGGTTTAAGCGTATAACGATCGTGCTATAACTTTTATCGATCATGATGTAATCCTTTGACTTTTCCTGAACTTTCTCCTTCATAAATTTATTTCATTTGGTAAACTCTAGTTCAGGTTTCCCTTCACAATACATCAACCCTAATCGTAAATGGAAATCTCTTCCACTGATCCTAAGCTTAAAAACTTGGGTCTTACATCAAGCTTTCTCAAAACTCTCAAAATAAAATCGGCATGACCTGCCCGCTATTCTCACCATTCAGAAACTCAGATTCCAGTGCATAAGCATAAATAACTCAGCACAATCAGTCAACATGTCATATATCAACATATTAAGCGATAACCACATAGCACTTAGCATATAAGGCATGCACCACACATCCTAGATTACCCACATAGCACATAGCATGTAAGTCAATCTCAAAAACATTCAGTAGATGCATCATCTACATTGTCAGCCGAAGCCTCAGAAAACATTTTCCAATCACACACAATCCAGTGCATAAACAGTAAACAATGTCGAAAGCATCGACCCTAAGCATTAACTAGAGATTCAGTGAGAAGCCCTCACCTGCAGATTCTCCAGGATGAACTTCCAACTCTTCCTCACAATCAAAGTGTTGTTCCTCAGGAAATTCCTCAAAAGTTCCTTTAAAACAAAATCACAGAAATACTATCAGAATCTATCGAAAACTAAGCTATCGATACTCACTAAGGTTACTCGAAGTAATCTATACTCTAAGGTACGATAATCTAGCGCGAAAGACAAGTTTTCGGAAAAGGAAATTTTCCTCCTCCCCCTTAATAGGTTCGGCCACTTTTCACAATTAGGAGACTCGATTTTTCTTCGATCAAACTTGGTTCCTATGCTTTCATTAGCCGTAACTAAGGGTATTCTGAACTCGGAAAAATTATCGGATCAAAAACTGTAGCAGGGGTATTTTGGTCATGATTTTTAACTTAGAAATTTCAAAACTGAAATCCAAAAACCAAATTTTGCAGGGACGTCACCAACGACGTTTATGACAACTAATCCTACTAGCACTAAACTAAGGCGATAGTTTTCAGCCTAAAGGTTGAAGCTTTACTCCAAAAACTCCAAAAATGGGTATTTAAGGCTAAAATTGATTCCGGCGGATTTCCGGCGACATAACGGAAAATCTAACCCGGCAGAAGTGATCTTGGGCACATAAGGAAGAGGTTTAGAATCAGAAATGAAATTATTCAGGATAGTTTTGCAAAAACCTCAAAACTATCAGCTCAGAAAAGTCTACAGAAAAGCTATGGAAAAAGCGATCAGAGGTAAGGATTAGCGACTATACCTCGAAACCTTGAAGCAGCAACTAACGGATCAACGATCAAGCAAGTAATGAAGAAAAACTCTTCTTCCTTCTTCCTTGTTGAAGCTCGCGGCCTTGGAGAGAAAAATGGAGGAGTTTTGTGTTTTTTTCTCACATGCTTGCTATATATAGAAGATGGAAATTCGCGGGAAAATGAAAGTTTCGCGAATCTGATTTTTCCGGCGTCATTCTCCGTGAATTCTAAGATATGTTTTGGCAAAAGAATTCCAAAACTAAAAAGATGTCTCCTTGTATTTTTGGCAACTAATGCATAGTCGGTGTAAAACTATTTTACCCGATAAGTTGCTTTTTGCATCGAATGTCGGAATGGAAAACTTCCTTCTGAAGAAAGATTGAAATCATCAAGAGAAATGGGTGTACGCGTGTAGAATCTTCATTTGAAGCTCTGAATAGAAAAAGTCTTCATTGACGGTTGATTCTAGGGTTTTGAAATACCAGGGATTCGGTTTCGGCAAACTTCCGATGATTGGAATCGGACGTTCGTAGATCCTAGAGTTTCGCCTCGAAACGATTTTGATATATGGAAAAAGAGAAGTTCTAACATTTCTCTGAAGATTTTTGGACTAAAATCCTACAGTGTTCCAAGGGTGGAACATAGTGTTATTTCCTAAGATTCTTGTCCTAGGTTTTAAAGCGAATATTAGTCGTGCTATAACTTAAATCGACTTGGATACAATCCTCAGACTTTTCCTGAACATCCTCCTTCATAAATATATTCCATTCGATGAACTCTTGTTCGGGTTTTCCTTCACAATATATTAAGCCTAGTCGTAAATGGAAATCTCTTCCACTCTTTCTAAGCTTAAAAACTTGGGTCTTACAGAAGACCAAATGCTACCCAATCCATACCCTCAGCAAGTCCCTACTTACAAGGCAATGCCCAAAATAAACATGAAAAGATACTAACAGAAACATTCATGTGCTATAAACCCCTACATAGCTAGAGATTATGCCTCCTGACACTACTACAGAAATGACATTTTACCACGTCTCCATTGCCACGGTTATAAGCGGAACCGTGGAAAAAGCTCAATTGCCACGGTTATAAGCGGAACCGTGGTAATAGAGTACAACATTTTTTTTAGGGACCGTGACAATAGAACATTTTTCCCAAATTTTCACTACCCCGTTGATTTTTTCATCTCCCTCCCACACTCTCCAATTTTTTTCAGAAGAAAACCCTAACCCCTCTCCCTCCCACGCTCTATCCCACTCTCCACACTCCATCGAAGCACTGGTTCCTCTCCCTGTTCCATATCCGATGAAGATCCGATCTGTTCCCGTCCTTCTCTCATTTCCATGTCCTTCCCTCCCACGTCTCTCCATCGACCTGTTCACTCTCTCCCACCAGCGCCGCTTTTGCTGCATCCTGAAGCTCTGGTCCCTCTGTAAAAATTCAGAGGATCATTTCAGGAAATTAGAAGAAGTATAATGACTATTATGTAATAGTTAGTCAGCTGTAATGAGATGGCATGAGCTGGCAATTAGCTAAGAGTTTGTTATGGTTGTTCCTGTAATTTTCATTCTAACGAAAATCAATACAATTGAAACTTCATCTTCTCCAAAATTCTCTCTGGAATTTCCAGATTCTTTGATGGTATCAGAGCACTAACCTGTGCTCTGCCATCGCTAGCTTCCGCAGAAAATGGTGTGCCACGCACAGCTCAACAACAATGACAATGGAAATCAGCAACCGCATGCGGTTCTGGAACCAGTGCAGAATCCAATTTCGCCGTATTACATTCACTCCGGCGAGAATCCGTCAGCAACAATGGTGTCTCCGCCACTCAATGGGAGGAATTACAGTACCTGGGCTCGATCGATGAAGAGAGCACTATTCGCAAAGAACAAGTTCAAGTTTATCAATGGAGAAATTCCAGTTGCAGCACCTGGTGAAGCAAACTATGAAGCTTGGGATCGCTGCAACAGTCTCATTCACTCATGGATCTTGAATTCGGTAACTTCTACAATTGCTAATAGCATAGTTTTTGTTGAAAATGCTAGTGATGCTTGGAAAGATCTTCAAGATCGTTTTTTCACAAGGGGATTTAGTTCGAATTGCTGAATTACAGAATGAAATTAGTTGTTTGAAGCAAAATTCTTCATCTATGAATGATTACTACACATAACTCAAAACTCTTTGGGAAGAATTGGAACACTATCGTCCCATCCCTCAGTGTAAGTGTATTGTACCTTGCAGATGCGAGGCCATAGAACAAGTTCAATTATTCAGGGAACAAGATAATGCTATAAGATTTGTTTTAGGGTTGAATGAGAATTTTGGAGTGGTGAAATCACAAATTTTAATGTCAAATCCTCTCCCATCCATAGCAAAGGTTGTTTCTATGGCAATGCAACATGAAAGACAATCGGATTTTGAAGAAAATGAGGACTCAAAGGCAATAGTCAATGTTGCTGAAGGTAGAAAACCATATGGTAGAGGAAAAGTTACCAATTCCAGTTACAAAAGTACAGGAAAGTACTACACATATTGCAAAAAGCCTGGTCACACTGTTGACATTTGCTACAGGCTTCATGACTATCCAACTACCTCAAATGCTAGATATCCATCAAATTCAATCAATCATGCAAATAATGTTAGTAGAGATTATGATACAGAAGATGATCAAGGGGAAGATTTAGCTCATCCAAGAGAAAATGAAGATTTGTTTACAGCTGATCAGTATAAAAGAATCATGACAATGATCCAACAAGTCACTGGCACAGCAAAGAAAGACATGGAAGCAGGATAAGCTGCAACAATCAATCATGTAGTCAGGACTGCTAATCTTGAGTCAGGCTCCTCGAGGCATGGTAAGCACTTTGCTCTTACTTGTTCACAACATTATGATAGCAGAGATTGGATTATAGATTCTGGTGCGAGTGATCACATATGTTTTAATAAGCAATGTTTTGAGACTTTAAAGGAAGTAAAGCCCATTAGTGTTAGTCTGCCAAATGGAACAATTACGCACACTTGTCATGTAGGAACAGTTAGACTCACAGATTTGATGTTATTGACACATGTGTTGTTTGTTCCCGAGTTTAGCTATAATTTGATCTCAGTTCATAAGCTGGCAAAAGGGAATCATTGTGACATAACCTTTGGTGAATTTACTTGTCATGTTCAAGATGCACACACCCAAATGAAGATTGGTTTGGGTAGATAGAAGGAGGACAAGCTTTACCATCTAGTAGTCACAAGACCTTCTAGCACTTGTTTTTCAGTTCAGCATACATCCCATGAAATAAATGGCTTTAGCCATATGATACCATCTAGAGCCTTATGGCATTTTAGATTGGGACATTTGTCTCATGATAGAATTATTGCTTTGAATAAAGTTCATAGTTCAATAGATATTAGTAGTTCATTAGTTTGTGATATATGTCATCTTGCCAAGCAGAAGAGAAAGATGTTTCCTGATAGTTTACACAATGCTAAGGCATGTTTTGATCTTGTTCACATGGACATTTGGGGCCCTATTGTCAATCCTTCTGTTCATAATCACATATACTTTCTTACTGTTTTAGATTATCACAGTAGATTTGTTTGGGTGGTTCTACTTAATAACAAAGGTCAGGTTCAGCAGCAAGTAAGGTCCTTTGTCGCCATGGTTCATACTCAATTTGGTCTTACTATTAAGACTATCAGAACTGACAATGGCCCTGAGTTCATCATGCCTTCCTTTTATTCTGCTCATGGTATCTTACATCAAAGAAGTTGTATTTATACCCCTCAGCAGAATGGGAGGGTTGAAAGGAAGCATCAACATATATTGAATATAGCTTGAGCTTTGCTTTTTCAATCTAAGTTGCCTAAGAAGATGTGGAGCTATGCTATACTACATGCAGTGTTTCTTATGAACAGAATTCCAAGCAAAATTCTGAATGACAAGTCTCCTTATCAGTTGCTCTATCAGGAACATGCAGATCTTGAAAGGACTAAACACTTGGAGATTGATTGCCATGTTGTTCGTGAGAAGTTACAAGTTGGAATCCTCAAACTTTTGCCTATTCCCACAGCTTTGCAAGTTGCGGATATTTTCACTAAGGCATTGTAGCCCCGAGTCTTTCGAGGGTTCATTACCAAGCTGGCAATGGTCAACATTTTCCCATCTTCAGCTTGAGGGAGGGTGTAAAAATTTAGAGGATCATTTATGGAAACTAGAAGAAGTATAAGGACTATTATGTAATAGTTAGTTAGCTGTAATGAGCTGGCATGAGCTGGAAATTAGCTAAGAGTTTGTTATGGTTTTTAGTGAGTTTGTTAGCTGCTAATCTAGGTATAAATAGTATTACCAGTTGTAATTTTCATTCTAACGAAAATCAATACAATTGAAACTTCATCTTCTCCAAAATTCTCTCTGGAATTTCCAGATTCTTTGATGTGTTAGAAGACCCACATTGGCTAGAGATATAGCATAAATAGACTTTATAAGGGTTGTGCAAACCTCAACTTTTGAGCTAGTTTTTGTGGTTAAGTATAGGCCTCCCAATTTCTAATATGGTATCAGAGCCTATCCTAGATCCATTTGTTGTTTGTTGTGGAGACCTCCCATAATTGGGCCACCCGTTGTTGTTGATCCAACGTTCTAGGTTGTTCAGTCCTAGACGTGAGGGGGTGTGTCAGAAGTCCCACATTGGCTAGAGATAGAGCATAGATAGCCTTTATAAGGGTTAAGCAAACCTCAACTCTTGAGCTAGCTTTTGTGGTTGAGTATAGGCCTCCCAATTTCTAATACCCTCTCCCGCCCGTCGCTTGCATTCTGTCCTCAATCTGAGGTATTCACCACTTTAGTTATTTTTTTGAGAAATAATGAGATATATATTGATAAGGCTTGGCTTCTTTCCTCCTTCCCTGCCTCTGCTATGGATTAGAGGAAGACGTGGCTGTTGTTATCTTCTATTGTTTCTTTTCTTCTTTTTCTTTCCTTGAATGTGGCTTCGTTTCATAGCTTTCCCCTTAGGTTGTATTTGCTTTCTGTTATCTCTTGCTTGATTGTGTAAGGCTTAACTATGTACTGGGTGTTTCACCTCTTTTCTTTCTATTAATATATAATATGGTTCATTCTATAAAAAAAATGTCTTATACCCTGTGTAATCAAACAAAATGGTATATTCAAACTCGCCAATCAAGCTAAATGGCGGCAAATTCAAGAGATCATCGTGAAGGAGATATGGCGCTGTTTCAAGAATAGAGCAAGGGGTTTACTCCAAGGCTATGCGGGTCTTTATGGGGAGACGGTGACTTTGATTGGAGAGCTACACCATCCACCAATAGAGCAAGGGGTTTGCTTTGCATCTGGTGCAAAGAGGTATTCATTTTACATGATTGTTTGTTTGGTATTGGCTTTATTTGACTTTTGGGATCTTGGTTAGAGCATGGTGTGATCTGTATTATAGTAAATGTTTATTCTTCTTGTTGTTGGGAAGAAAAACGTATCTTATGGAAGAAGTTAGTAGAGTGGAGGAGGGGGTCGTTGGAGCCGATGTGGTGTATAGCAGGTGATTTTAATGCAGTTAGATCAACGGAGGAAAGGAGAGGGGGTGTCGAAGGAAAGGAGAGGGGGTCTGACAGAGATGGCAGAATTTAACCGATTTATTGACAATATGGAGGTAACGGATGTTCCAATGGGAGGAGATATACATGGTTCAGGCCAAATGGTCAATCCATTAGTTGCTTAGACAGATGTTGAAAGATTTTTTACCACTCTACGTTCGAATCTCTCAAGACTCAATTGTAGTATAGTAAATGGTTTTGTCGTATCCACATCGAGGTGTATTACTTTTGCCGTTCAATAGCTAACAAACTCAAATGAAGATTGACAAAGAGATTGATTGTTTGATTAAGAACATAAAAACATAAATGAAGAAGATAAAAGAGTTGGATTCACCAAGGTAGATAGTTTTGCTGAGATTAGAGTTTCGTTATCGGACCTCAATGTAACCTATTGATTCATATGCAAATATTGTTCTATGAAATTGATTCCTCCCACCATTTCTTATCTTACTACCCAGTCCCCCGGCGTAGAAGATTATCAACTCTGCTATATTAACCCTCAATCCCTTGATCGATTAACAATAGTGAGTAGCATTAAGCATGGATGTTTGAATAGACTAATGATCTAACCCTATCCCTAGACCTTAGAATCATTAGATGATTTTACCTATTTTAGATTTAAATAGCTAGTTCCCACCATCCTATTATATCTAAATTCATGTTCTAGGTGAATAATCCAAGACAAGCATGAAGCACAAGGTTAAAATCATTGAATCATAGAAAAGATACATATGATTAACTCTAGTTCGGACTCAAGAACGTGTGAGTTTCCTACACAAGTTTGAATCAATCAAAATACCCAACGGGATTAACCTAAGATATAACATGAAGCAAAAGAGAAAACCTTTGATTCTTTAACATAGAAACATGAAATTTGCATGAAAGGAAATTAAATAGATTACATGAGCATCAAAACAACTAGTTCTAATCCCAACAAATGAGAAATTAGCTATCCATTTCCATGGATAGCTTTACAATCATAAAGAGAAGAAGAACGATGAAAAACTGAATCCGTGACGGTTCTCCGGCGATGAAATCGGCTCCGAAGCCTTCTCTCTAGTCTCCTATACCTCCCTTGATGCTCTCCTTCGAGTTCTATCTTTCCCTAAGTGATAGGTTTCAGTTTTGGTCCAAGTTAACCCTTTTATAATTATTTTTCATCTGTGCAGAGTGATGGGCGACCCTTTATGGGCGCTGGGCGTCTAGTTTCTTCAAGGTTGGGTTTCTGGAACCGCCATAGGTGCTGGGCGGCTACTGACAAGCGCTAGGCATTCTGATGATCCAAAAATTCTCTAAGTCTCATGAAAATATGCCTTTTTCCTTGAGAACTTAAACCCTACATCAAAATTTTAGAATATAATCAATCATAAAACACATTTGAGCTTAATTCTCAATCAATTAACAAATTCCAATCAAGATGAGGGGAACTAATATTAAGGATTTCTCATGAATTACTTAAGATAAGTGCTTATATCTCTTATCAAAGTTAGGTAAAATTGACACTTATCAACTCGCCCCAACTTAGCACTTTGTTTGTCCTCAAACAAAAGGTAGAGATTGTAATCAAACAAGCATGACTTAAACTTTTTCAAAGCTTAATTTTCAAAATCTCACAAAGATTGAATCAATGATCCATAACAGAAACATGATGCCCACAAGAGAATGCATAACAACGGTACAACTACTTATTCATCCTGAAATTCAATAGGCATGCAATCAATTACTCTTGATCAGAGAACACTCTATCAAGCAAGGATATAACATGTAAATAAGGAAAGGTCAATGTTTCACTCATATGCATCACTGAAATACAGAAGTCAAGATTGTTATTTGTCTTCTCAATCATCAACGTCACATGTGCAACCAAGGATCACTAAAGACTTTTAAAGGTTGTAATGAGGCTTGGCTACAATGAACTTGGTTTTTCAAATATGCAAAGAATCTCAACAAGCCTAAGAGAGCAATCACACATTAATCTCATGATATCCATTCCCCTGAACTTGGTTCAAACCAACTCTCATTCACCATTTACTTTCAATTTCACCTTTCCTTTTTCATCAATCTCTTCTTTATTCTCTTTTTTTCCTTTTTTCTTTTTCTATTTTTTTTACCTTTCTTTTTGAATTAATTTGAAGTATATAAACATGAACATATTTCAAAGTACTTACAAAGAGATTGACACAATATAGAAACCATAATAGCCTTCTCCCCGCCAACTTGCATAAAACTCTCACTAATGAATGCTCTCTTAGCCTATCAAGCTTAGGAAAGTCATTGTTTTTCTTTTAGGCTTAGGGTTATAATCAAGAACAAAACACAAAGCATTTATCTTTCAGGCTCAAAGGGGTTAACAAATTGATTTCAATTGAAATAGGTTGGCTATTTGGTTAAGTAGCTATATATACAAAACAAAACATGCCTTGATCATATCAAGTCATGGCGTCAATGAGTGCAACACAATTTCAGTAAAGGAATGATTTAGTTTTTATAACACATATCAAGCAATTCTTACAAAATTCATGCTTGCATTGAGAACAGTCAGAGAAATATGAAATCCAGGACACAAATGCTATATATAAAACTATACTATTAAAAAGAAACTAAAAACAAGGTGAAGTGGACTCCCTTGTGATGTTAATTCTTTGAATCCAAGCTCTCTACTAAAGTCCTTGATCTCTCTCCCTCTCCATGAGAATTGGATTGTCCTCAGGCCAAACTGTATGTTTTTCCTGTTAATCTGCCTAACAGACACTTGAAAAACATGTTAGAGTACAAGGTATAATTGAGAAGATCAAAGCATTAAAACAAGTCAAATCCTATTCCATATGAAAATAGATTTCAAGAGCTTTCCATAGAGTGGTCATTGGCTTAAATCCAATAAGAAATGAAGAAGTTATGCTCATTTGAATAAAATAGTGGATTGCTGATAAGGAGGTGGTGCTGAGCGGCCTCTGAAGACGCCTGAGCGGTCTGCATTAGTGTTTGAGGCTGCGGAGTGCTCTCAGATGGGCGCTGGGCGGCCTATTCCAGTAAAAAAACAGCAACTCTCAACATTTACCCCCAAATCTCATTCTAAGCAAAATTATCACATTCATTCTTCATAAAAACCATCTAAGTGATCATTAAAACCTGTATCCATGAATTCCAAACATTTTTTTCATTCAAAACTCCAAAATCTAAGCATCAAATTGGCACATGTATCCAAAACTCAAATTCTCTTTAATCACAAGTGAACATACTAAATTATGAGTTTTAGAGTTTTCAAGCAAGCCAATTGATGTATTCACACTCATTTGTCATTTGAAACATGTTCAGACCTTGTGATTCAGCATCCATGCCCAATTTATCAAAAATTCACACTTCTAGGCTTCAAGGACAAGTTTTCATGCTTTTCACAACTCAAAACGTCATATTTTGATGTGATCATTTCTAGAACATGCCAATCACTCCAAACACATACAAATGCCCTAAGAAACTTGTGCATAACTTAAGATTAGAAATTGAAGCATATTTAGCACATCAGTCATTTCAAGTTCAAAATTAGGGTCAAATTTCATTAGTTCACAACTCAATACTTCATATTTTGAACTTCTTACACTTCCTTCACGCTAGGCCTCAAAACTATCTATTAACATCATTTAAAACTTGTTGAGCGCCTTAAGATACACAGTTGAAGCACATGGCATCATGCCACACTCCATGGACTTGACAAGCGCAAATTGACCTTCATTTTCGAAAATCCTTCACATCATCAAAGAGTTCACTAAACACCTATCCTAAGACTTGAAAAGTGATATACAAATAAAAAATTGATATAGTTCACAAGAAATTAGAGGCAAGTTTTCACAGTTTATGTAGAGAATCCTATAGAGGGACCTGTTTTTCACTTGGAAACCACACAACCACATACCTCAAAATTTTCAATTCATATAAACCTCACTTTCCATCAAACCCTATGCATTATAAACATTGAATTGGACCTGTAGCAACTCTTAAACTAAGGTTTTGCACAAAATTCTCACAAGATCCAAATTCCATTCAAATTTCATGCATTTTCACAAGTCACCCCGTCAAATATCAAGTTCATCAACTTCATTGCTTCCAAAGCTAATAAGCACACTCAATATATCTATCAATACTTGTGAAGCACCTTAAAGCACACAATTAATCAAAGCTTCCCAAAATCATACTACCACTTACTAAAACACATCAAAACACAAATATAACAAAAGCAATAAAAACACTGGGTTGCCTCTCAGGAAGCGCTTGTTTAACGTCATTAGCTTGACGCAAGCACAATCATGGTGACCACAAACAAGGGTTATAATATAACCCCTTCCTTTTTCTAGGCCTTTTGACTTGTATTTCATCTAGTTTTCTAACAAAGGTTTTCCAAGCCATCAGAAACTCAATCTTTTTCTTTCTTTTCTCAATCAAACCCAATTCACCTACATTCAACTCACATGCCAAGGTATTTACATGCATATGAATGAATGCAAATTTAAAGTTCTTTGAAGATTTTGATGGAACTTGTTCATCAAGCCTATCACCAAATACAGAGTCTATATGCTCAACATTAATAATTTCATCATTGCATTGGTGATGTGATATGCTATCAAAATCTTAAACGCTTACCTCATCCTCATCATGTTTTACCTGTGGGGGGCTTGAAGGAACCAGTAAGTGGTGAAGGGTTGAATCTCTTTTTTTTTTTTTTGAAAGGCAGATCTTTTTCTTCTTTTTTTTATTTCTCTTCTTCATCCTCACTTTCTTCCACTTGTGCTTGACCATTGCTCTTCCATGTTCAGCTACCATATTAGCTAGCTTTCCCAATTGACCCTCCGAGTTCTTGATGGAAGCCTCAGTAATCCTTTGATTAATCATTGACAATTGCATGAATTGCACCAAGGTATCCTCAAGCTTAGAAATCCTATCCTCTTCAGAGGTAAACAACCAAAACCTGACAGAGATGGCAGAATTTAACCGATTTATTGACAATATGGAGGTGATGGATGTTCCAATACAAGGGAGGAGATATACATGGTTTAGGCCAAATGGTCAATCCATGAGTCACTTAGACAGGTGTTGAAAGATTTTTTACCACTCTACGTTTGAATCTCTCAAGACTCAAATGTAGTATAGTAAAGGGTTTTGTCATATCCACAGGGAGGTGTAATACTTATGTCGTTCAATAGCTAACAAACTCAAATGAAGATTGACAAAGAGATTGATTGTTTGTTTAAGAACATAAAAACATAAATCAAGAAGATAAAAGAGTTGGATTCACCAAGGTAGATAGTTTTCTGAGATTAGAGTTTCGTTATCGGACCTCAATGTAACCTATTGATTCACATGCAAATATTGTTCTATGAAATTGATTCCTCCCACCATTTCTTATCTCACTACCCAGTCCCCCAGCGTAGAAGATTATCAACTAAGCTATATTAACCCTCAATCCCTTGATTGATTAACAATAATGAGTAGCATTAAGCATGGATGTTTGAATAGACTAATGATATAACCGTATCCCTAGACCTTAGAATCATTAGATGATTTTACCTATTTCAGATTTAAATAGCTAGTTCCCACCATCCTATTAAATCTAAATTCATGTTCTAGGTGATCAATCCAAAACAAGCATGAAGCACAAGGTAAAAATCATTGAATCATGGAAAAGATACATATGATTAACTCTAGTTCAGACTCAAGAACGGGTGAGTTCCCTACACAAGTTTGAATCAATCAAAATACCAAAGGGGATTAACCTAAGATATAGCATGAAGCAAAAGAGAAAATCATTGATTCTTTAACATAGAAACATGAAATTTGCATGAAAGGAAATCAAATGAGAAATTAGCTATCCATTTCCATAGATAGCTTTACAATCATAAAAGTGAAGAAGAACGATGAAAAACCGAATCCGGGACAGTTCCCTGGCGATTAAATCGGCTCTGAAGCCTTCTCTCTAGTCTCCTATACCTCCCTTGATGCTCTCCTTCGAGTTCTATCTTTCCCTAAGTGATAGGTTTCAGTTTTGGTTCAAGTTAACCCTTTTAAAATGAATTTTCATTTGTGCAGAGTGTTGGGCGGCCCTTTATGGGCGCTAGGCGTCCAGTTTCTTCAAGGTTGGGTTTCTGGAACCGCCATAGGTGTTGGGTGGCTACTTACAAGCGCTGGGCACTCTGATGATCCAAAAATTCTCTAAGTCTTATGAAAATGTGCCTTTTTCCTTGAGAACTTAAACCCTACATCATAATTTGAGAATATAATCAATCATAAAAAACATTTGAGCTTAATTCTCAATCAATTAACAAATTCCAATCATGATGAGGGGAACTAATAAGGATTTCTCATGAATTACTTAAGATAAGTGCTTATATTTCTTATCAAAGTTAGGTAAAATGGACACTTCTCAACAGGTTTTTGGTTTCCCAATGGTGGGCTAGCATTTGGCCACATTGCTGCCAAGCTGTTCTAGATAGAGACATCTCAGATCATTGCCCTCTCCTCCTGAGATCGATAATGCATAAATGGGGCCCAAAACCTTTTAAGCTTCTAATTTTTTGGTTCCAACATCGTTCTTTTAAGAAATTTGTATTGTATTCGTGGGCTAGGCTTCAAGTACAAGGTAGAGGCATTTTTATCTTTTAAGAAAAACTGAAGATGCTTAAAGCCAACTTGAAGAAGTGGAACGGTGATGTCTTTGGTGATGTGAATGCCTCGAGAAAGGGGTTAGTACAAAGACTAGGCGAACTAGATGCTTTAGCTGAAGAAGTGGGTTTAAACAATGAGGAGGCTAAGGAAATACAACAAGTTCAAGCATAATTCTGGAGGGTATCTAAACTGAATGAATCAATCATGTGTCAGAAATCTAGATTGAAATGGCTCAAAGAAGGCGACATGAACACTAAATACTTCCACTCAGTAATAAATTGGAAGAGAAAATCAGACTCTTTAGTTGGGCAGCTCATGGATGGCAGCTGGGTTGAAGATGTGACACGATTAAGTGATGAGTAAAAGAGTTCTTTGAAGATAAATACCAAGCTCAACCCAATCTCCTAAGGCATGCTCTTGATGGTGTGATGTTTAGTAGGATCTCAGAGGAGGATAATCACCTTTTGTGTGAAGACATATCTGAGGCAGAAATCCGTGAGGCGGTGTGGGATTGTGATGGCAACAAAAGCCCAAGTCCAGATGGCTTTAACTTTAAATTTATTAAGGAATTCTGGGAGATTCTCAAGTAGGATATCCAAAGGGCGGTGGAATATTTCTCGGTATACGGATCTTGGCCAAGAGGATGCAACGCGTCCTTTCTTGTCCTTATCCCAAAGGTAGCATCACCACAAGGATTACATGAGTTTCGCCCTATTTCCTGGGAGGACGTAGCATGTTGGATGGTGTGGTAGTGGCAAATGAAATTGTCCATGTGACAAAGAAAGGGATAACACCATCTCTTCTTCTCAAAGTCGATTTTGATAAGGCTTATGACACAGTGGATTGGGGCTTTTTGAGTTATATGATGCGGCGGTTGAAATTTTGTGAACGGTGGATCAAGTGGGTTAATGGTTACTTGTCCTCAGCCTCGATTTCGGTCTTGGTGAATGGAAGCCCAGGGGATGAATTCAAAATGAGGACGGGAATTAGACAGGAAGACCCGGTAGCACCTTTCCTTTTCTTGATCGTGGCAGAAGGCCTAACAGGTCTTGTAAGGAGGGCTATGGAGCTTAACAAAGTAGTGGGAGTAAAGGTGGGAGAGGTTGAGAAGGTTGAAGTGGCAATCCTTAAATGTGCGGATGACACGCTTCTTATGGGGGAAGCATCTCTAAAAAACGTATCTCATGGAAAAGCATTCTCCGGTGCTTTGAGATTGCTTCGGGCTTAAAAGTCAACTTTTTGAAAACTTTTTGTGTGGGAATTAAAGTGGATGAACTAAGAATGTTCGCTGATATCTTGAATTGTAGAATTGGAAACCTTCCATTTCCATATCTTGGCATTCCAATTGGTGGCAATCCTAGAAGAGCGGTTTTTTGGCAACTGGTGTTGGACCGATTAAGCAAGAAGTTATCATCTTGGAAGCAAAAGACTTTGTCATTCGGTGGAAGGGTGTGCTTAATAAACAGTGGGTTGACGGAAATAACACTCTTTTTCCTATCCTTCTTCCGGATACCTAAGGGTGTTTTGAGGGCCGCAAAGAGGAATTTCCTATGGGGCGGTAATGAGACGACATCAAAGATTGCGTGGGTAAAATGGGACACAATATGTAGACCCAAAGAGGAGGGTGGTTTGGGGGTAAAGGATTGGGACTCTTACAACTTAGAACTCTTGGGAAAATGGAGATGGAAGCTTTTGAAGTGAGGTAGTGTTATTTGCAATAGGATTATTTGGGCATGCTATGGAAATCGAGATACGGCTGTAGGATTAAGCTCCGCGAGCAAAGATTCAATTTGGTGGCGTGATCTATTTAAAGCATGCTTTCAACCTGACCCATATAACTGCTGATTTGATTCGGGATTGCAGCGGAAGATTGGGTGTGGGAATTCGGTAAGGTATTGGAAAGATATTTGGTGCGGGAATGAACCACTCAATTATGGATCAGGAAGCTCCATCATGTATCAATCCAAGAGAATGCCACTGTCAGGGATATGAGTCAATGGGGAAATGGACAAGTAACTTGGCTATTCAGATGGAGAAGGAACCTAAGTGAGCGCGAGGCATTGTTGGTGGAGGATCTCAGAAGAACCACTGCGGGTGTACAACTGCTGAATGGAACCACATATTCGTGGAGATGGGTGCCATAACAAGAAGGGTTCTTCACAGTTCATTCAACATACAATCTAATCAAAGGATTTCCTTCTGAGACTACTGACCCTATCTTCAACCTACTATGGGGTTCTGAAGCTCCATCCCATGTTTGCATTTTTGCTTGGAGAATGATGTTGGACAGATTGCCAACTAAATCCAATCTGGTGCAGAGAAGGGTAATTTCTGTTTATGCTAATCTGAACTGTGTTCTATGTCAACAGGGGATTGAAACCTCAAATCACTTGTTTACAACCTGGTCAATAACCCTTAATTTGTGGGCAAAATTTTATCGATGGCTTGGAGGAATGTCGGTTGTAATGCCCCGATTTCTCGAGTGTCACACAGTAACCAATCACGTGTATTTTCACAAAGAATTTTCGCCGTTCATTTAATTAATCTTCAATTAATGACAAAAATTCAATTATTGCGAAACTCTTGAAACTTTACGAACGAATTTGCGGAATAAATAAATCTTGCATTTCTGATTAAAAATAACCTTTAATTAAAACGAGGAAAATAATCTGATGACCCTATTTTAGTAGTGTTTTTAGGGTCATTTCTTTGATAGTTTTGAGTCTTTTTGTTGAGTCTCATGTAGTGTTTCATGCATTCTCATGCATTTTTATCTTTTCTTGAGTCTTTGTTTTGTTTTGGTAATTTTGTAGTTTTATAGGGAGTTTTCTTGCATTTTAAGTTAAGTTTAGGACTTGCATGATTTTCTTTTGTTTTATGAAGGACCTCTTGTGCTAATAAGCTCTTTGAGCTTCTGGAATTTTCCTTGTCTTGTTGGTTAAGTTTGCAGATCAGAAACTGAAGGAAAAAGAAAGCCAAGAAGCAAGGAATTGAAGGAGGACTTAAAGAAGACTTAAAGAGGCTTGAAAGGGGAGTTACAAGAAGCTGAAAAGGCTGTTCCAGCGAAGCTTGAGCGCCTAGGCGCTGGGAATTGGCGCCTAGGCGCTAGTGCATTTTCCTGAGGGTCAAGGAATTGGCGCCCAGGCGCTGGGAATTGGCGCCTAGGCGCCAATTAAGCTCCAGAAGCATGTTTTTTGCATGCAATTGGCGCTCAGGCGCTGGGAATTGGCGCCTGAGCGCCTAGACTCGTATTTTTTGTGTATAAATAAGGTTTAGGCCAATTTATTTGAGATACATAGACATTTTATTCATTTTGGATCAAGTTTGAGAGCTGAGGAGAATTTTGGGGTTGTAGGAAGGCTTCCAACTTGTATTTTTCTCAGGTTTTCATTACATTTTCTGTATGAATTCACTAGCCATGAGTGGCTAGTTTCCTCTTTCGCTTTGGGTTAAGAGATTCTATGAAGTTTTAGTTGTTTAAGTCCTACCTCTATGCATGAGTTCTTGATTTAATCTTGTATGTCAATTCCTTTATGCATGTTTAGCTTTGGTGCACCTTTGCTATAGGCTAGATTATAATCAAATGGAAGTTTGTTATGATTTAGGGACATGAATTGAAATAGATCCTTCTATACTTGCTTCTAGGCATAGAGTGAGGGGAGGGTTTTGTTGGCCTGAATATACATGCTTATAAACCTCTTATGAATGTTTAAGTACACAAAGAATTGGGCTTAACTTTCAGTTTGAGAGAATTACTTTTGTGAGGAATCAACTAGTAAGTACATTGAAGGTGCGAAAAACACTAGAAAGGGTGGGTTTGAATAGGGTTTTTAAATAAAAGATAAACTTTTGAACTTTTTCCAAACCCAAAGAAAGGAACTAGGTGCTGAAGGAAATGAAGTAAAGCACGCAAGTAATTTGTAACACCCCGATTTCCAAGTGTCACTTTAGTAACTCAAAAATAAACTTTACGCGGAAAACAGGTATTTTTTTTTTCTTTTTTTTTTCTTTTTTTTTTCTTTTTAATAAAGCGATAGAAAAATAAAGACATAACCCAGCAACTAAAACTAACCGATGTACAACATATATAAACATGTACAGCCTCAGCTGCACTCCCACGTCACGCGCAGTGACTCCAAAGTAGTGTGCCCGTAGGCAAATATGTACAGATCCAGAAGTGTGAGTAAAAGTCATAAATACAATCCTCCAAGAGTATGTCAGCCTCAAAATGGCCTAAGTAAAGACCCCTATATCCGACTGACTCACTGTGATCCCTCAGTAAGAGAACCACACAAAAAGTCATGCGTCGGGAACCTACCCTGTCCCAAAAGCAAAACGAATCAGAGCTCTACACAAAATATGACGCTGCCTAACCTACCCTCCCAGTACCGCTCAAAGCTCCTCCTCCTCGTCGCTCGGCGAGTAGCTGTCGACGTCGGTGTCGGAGTCAGAGTCCACCGTGATCATCTCGGTATCCAAGTCCACGACCTCCTTCCTAACTGTCCTGCGAACAACCCTAGTCGAGCCCATCTCAACATCTACCTCCTCAGTAAGAACATCCTCCTCCACCACACGAACCAGGGGTTCCACACGGTAGCCGCGCGGTGGAGTAAACGGAAAACGGCGAGAGGCAGATGGAACAACAGGCTCCCTCTTCGGCTCCATGAGCCTCGAGGACGACGCCACATCGGTAGGATCGACAGCAGTAGCAGGAAGTGGCGCGACAGGTGCATCAACATCAGAGTCGACCTCGGATGGGTCCTCGTCATCGGATGAAGATGAAGGTGGTGCAGGTGGTCCTCGACAAGTGCCTGGTCCACAGCGAACTGAAGGCGGCAAGTTGAAGCTCAGCTCCATGCGTCATAGAACTCCCCTCGTCAGACGTCCACGCTCGTTAGTACGGTCCTCTATGACCCTTCCCCGGTACGTCGCCCTATGATCCACAGCATCGATCACCCAAGCGGTGGGGGCATGTTTGTCCACCAACTCAAACCTAATCCCCCCCGAGGGAGAGACCATCGAAAACCAGTCCGCCATCGACATCTGGCAGTAGGCCGACCGCCCAAACACAAACATGAAACCAAAGCCAAGGCGCTAGGGTCAACTCACGGAACAAAGTAATTTATACATACAACATGTGATTGGTGTATAGATATATATGTTTATATATATATATATATAATCCTAGCATGTTATCGGCTCTAACAATGCTTCGATAATTCAAATAGCATACGATTCCAGTCAGGGTGAATGTATGCGTGAAATGCAATTCAATATGATCCGGATAATTCAATTTGGGATGGGCACCACGAGTCTGCCCGACACAGGCCTAGTGTCGACAACTCTGCTCGGGTGTCGCTTACAAACCCATGCATAGTCGGATCAGCCCCAACCACCCTAGGTCGTGCCACTCTGCCCGCTATGCCGAAGATACATCCATGTGTTCTTCGATGAAGGCCGTCCCAACCTTCGTGAAGCCTTCCCAACTTCAGCGAGGCCCAATCTTTCGATCGTACAAACCTCGAATGTATGCATGATGCAATATGGTTAGCCAAACATCGAATCGTCCTCCCAACGCAAGTGTTTAGCTTTAATTCTCAAATTCAAAACCCAAGAGTTTAATGCCGACCCTACGACATAACTCCAACAACAAGAGTACCCAAGTACTCGATGACTTTCACTCGTCACCGTGGCTCACCCCCGTGATGTCCACCAATTCTCCAGAACCCACGAAAAAGTCGACTTTTCCCCGTCTTTCGCAATCATTTTCCCATTGAGATTCCCTATGGTTTATTCGTTAATGAAAAAGTTTTGAATTGAATTAGTCAAGTTATGAGTTTAGTTCTTGAATACTAAGTTTCCTAAAGTCTCTAGTTTCCAAGATTCTATTCTTTCTAAGTTTGCCAAAAAAACCACCAAACGTAAATCCCGGGGAAAGTCTAAGCATACCAACGAATGGCTAAGTCCCAAACCCCACGTTTGAACTTGCCTAGGGTTGTTCATCCAACCCGAAAGATCAAAAGGAATCAATTCAGTGATTCTTCGCTCCGAAATCGCGTCAATACGCACAGTTTAATACAACATCAATATCATAAGTTATGAAAACAATCATAACAATAAATCATCAACATAACCAATATCAAAATCATTCATAAGTCGAATTTATCGATGCCTATCATGCAATCTTAGCTAATATGTAAGTTGCCCTAACCTCGAGTTGTTCCAGCCTCGCGGTATAGGTTCTCCACACACAATTGCTCAGTAGAACCCAAAGTTCCTTCAACTGAACCTCGGAGAAAAACAAAGCAGAAATCCATACAAAATCGATTAGTTCGATCACACACAACTAATTAACGATAGACAAAGCATTTAAAGCTTCAGAGTACAACAATCGAACACGAGAGGACGAGTTATCGAAAAACGAAACCCCCCCCCCCCTAAACATGCTCACGGCCCTAAGAGAAAAAGGGTTCCGGCGCTTTTTCTTCGATCTAAATTAATTCCTAGGTAGTTTTAGGGTAAAACTAGGGTAAAGAAACTGTCGGAAAAATTTTAGAACAACCGGGTCAAAATAAGGCTACTCAGGGGCGTTTTGGTCCAAAATAAAAGCTCAAAAACTCAAAGTTAAAACTTCGGAAAACAAATTTGATGGGAACGTCCACAACGACATTTGTAGCAACTAATCCTAAAGGCACTAAGTCGGATTACGACTTTTCGACATTAAAGTTTCAATATGTGCGCAAAAAGGGTTTTTACACAGTTTTTCAGATCTTTGACAACTCAATCGAAATCGGCGAATATCGGCGAGTGTTCTTGTTTGTTGGGCAAGCATAGAAGATATATCAACAGAAAAATCAGGAAAATCGGACAGTTTTTCGAAAAGCTCGAAACTTTGAGCACAGAAATAGCTAAAGAAACGCGAAGAAAAGAATGATCAGAGGTAAGAATCAAGCAAGTTACCTCGATGCCATGAAATAGAGACAAACAGCTCGAAGATCGGTCAAGAATCGGCGAAGTTCTTCCTTCCTCCTTTCTCTCCTCAACTCGCGGCCTCAATGGAAGTTATGGGTAAGATGTTTGATTTTTTTACTATTTATAGGAGAGTGAAATCACGGGAAAATGAAAATTTCGCGATTCCGATTTTTGCAGCACGTTCACCGGTGAATTCTAAGCGAGATTCTGGCGACAAAATTCCAGAACTCAAAACAGGTTTCTTGAATTTGGGAAAAACGATCCAAAAGCGGTATAAGTTAATTTGCCCCGAAAAACTACTTTTTGATGTGAAGGTCAGATGACAAAACTTCGTTCTGAAGAAAGATTGGAAACGTCGAAAGAAATCTGGCAACGCGGATGGAAACTTCGTTAAAAGCTCCGAATAGAAAAAGTCTTCATTCAGTGATTGAATTTAGGGTTTTTGAAGCAAAGAAATTAGCGTCGTCGGACTTCCGAGAAGTGAATCCTTTCGTGCGTACAGTCCAAGGTTCCAAAATGAAACACTGGTCGAAGGAAAAATAAAGAGAACTTTTTATTTTTCCAAGGATTTGAAATTTCGCTTAGACATTGCTTTAAGAGCGGAATTAGCCTATTTTGGACACTCTTGCCATAAGGCGGGTGTGCAGACGACTCGCACTAACTCCTAAAACAACTATGGTACTATCCTCAAGCAATTCCTGAACTTTCTTCTTCATTGAACTTTCCCAAACAGCAAACTCCTGTCACGCTTACACTGATTCTACGCGTGAGTTGGAAATTAAACTTTAAATCCAGTTCTGCAAATCCGGGTCTTACATAATTTATCGTGGTTCACTTGAGATAAAAGCTCAAGTTAATCCAGTCCAACCGTGAAGGTGATTTCTTCCTTCTTCTGATGAAGGCAATTCACTTAAATCAATGAGTGTTACAACTGCACTCTGCTACCTCCTTAGTGACTAACAATACACTTATTTTCTCACTAGTATCCTCTTAAGAAGCTGATCTACCGATCCTCTTAAGACTAGCTAAACACTGAATCAAACTTGATTCAGTCCTCTCAAGATCCGACCAACCTTGGTCTCTTAAGGAACTTTACAAAGTGTTTGTAAAAGGTTTTGGGTTTACAAGAAATGCTTCTGAAAAGCTAATAGTAAACTCAGATGTTTAAGAACAGTGAAGAAATAATGCTAAGAGATTGGTTCGAATAAGTTGAATGGTTTCAGCAAAGTTTCTTAGCTTCTTTCTTCTATCTTCAGCCCTTATATACTCCAAGACATTTGATGTAGCCGTTGCTAGGGTTTTGTCCGTTGGAGTGACAATCTTATGATATCAGACTGCTAAACTGAACGAGGTAGGTGGCGGGCAGGCTATGACTGTACAGTGTGTACTATGACAGCGACCTGTCCTTTCACCAGCTGACTTCTGATCTGGATTGCTTCAGATGGACGTTGGTGAAGCTTCTGATCAGTGTCAGACGGAAGCTTGGATCCTCTGACCTTGCAGCTTCTGCTTCTGGACAAGTTCCTCAGAACTTCTGACGTTAGAGCTAGAATAGCTTGGGTCTTTGAGCCAACTTCTTGCCGGTCTTCAGAACTTGAGTCTTTCTTCTTCAGAACCGTTCCTTCTGGAACAACTGGTCTTCAGAACTTCTGACTCCGGTTCTTTAGAACCTTGTGAGAGCTTCTAACTTCAGAACTTCTGAAGTAAACGCCACTGTTCTGAACGAACATGGTAAGCTTTATAACTCTCTTATGGTTACCCTTGGGTCTTTATCTTCTGATAGAATAAGCTTGGGTCAGAATCAGAACCTGTTTGTCACAACTAAAAGAGACAAACGTTAGAGTACCATAATTGTTCATCATCACAAACCTTAATTGTAATCATCAAAACATAGAGATGCAACCACTGATCAAATCTTGATCTTGCAATCTCCCCCTTTTTGATGATGACAAAACAAGTATTTTGATGAACAATTCTAAGTCAATAAACTGAATACACAAGAGAGAAGAGATCAGAGTTTAAACTTATCCTTGTGTAACGGTTTATATTGCTCCTTCTGAATCTAGGATAGCACCTGATTCTGAGCTGGGGACTCCCCCTGAATCTGAGACTTGATGAAATGATGAAGAGTCTCGATTCAGAGTCTTAGTGATGTGATCAGAAGATACGCGTAGAGGGATGTATACTCATCAGAAATTGATGGTTCAGAACTCGCGTAGATCATATTGAAACATAGAGTATTGTTCAAGTGTATAGGAATGTATTCCTTGATTAGGACGCATGGCAATATCTATGTGCTATAAGTACTGATACTTATTCTCCTCAACTGGTTTTATATAATAAAAGATAATTAAAAGTTTATCAAAACCATTTTATGTACTCCCCTTTTTGTCATAAGCAAAAAGAGTGAAAAACACAACTAATAACAATAACAATCAAGAATTAATGCAGATAAGACGCTTGTTATTATTAATTAACGAAGATGAGTACACAGGATAGAAAACAGAACTAGAAGAACAATTTCTAGATATATAAGAAAGCACGAGAATTCTTCATAGATAGAAGCTGAAGGTGTAAAGGACGAATGTCCTGATTAACGGAGGCTAACTGAGTAGCCAGTTCTTCCTTCAGAACTTCGCTTTCACGGATACCAGAGATGGAGGCAGCATCCTGACCTGCTTCTTTTTGATCTTCTTCATGTTCAAGAAGCATACAAATGCCCTCGAACTGAACTTAAAGGTCCTTCCGGCGAGAGGCCAGACGAAGGAGGTCTTTCAGAACTTCCTGAAGATTCTGAAGACAGAGAGTCTGATGGGAAGTCAACCAGCAATCTAAAAGATTGCCAATCCTCTCAAGAGCTTGAGAGATTTGAGAAGTAGAGAGATTAACACTCCATGAAAAGACCTGGTCAAATACCAGAGCCTTGAGTTCAGAGATTAATTCAACAGAAGTCATTTCTGGATTTAGAAGAGAAAGGAATTGACTGAGTTGAAGTGAATTGCGTTATGATGGAGAAGAAGGAAAGCTTCAGATTATAAGGAAGAAAAGTAACAGAAAAACATGCATAAAACTCATCAAATCATAAAAGCATGTGAGTTACTAAAGGAAATGGACGGTGCATTAAATAAGAGAAGCAGAAATAAACACAGTCAAACATGAAATAAATTCACGCAAAAACAAAAATGCATGCAAGATAGATGAGAGGGGTTCAAGGCTTTGATGAAGAGGGAAGATTCTCGATCAGATACTTCATCATGGCTTCCATTCTGCTGGAGGATTCCTGAATCTGCCTACTTTTTTCACTCTGAACCAGTCCTTGTTGCTCAACCATCTGAAACAGCCTCTGCTGATCATCTTGAATTCTGTCAATCCTGGCAGCAAGAGTAGCAACTTCTGGATGGGGAGAAGGTTCTGGAGCTTGAGCAGGAGTAGGAACTTCTGCCTCTGATGGAATTGTAGCATCAACTTGAATTGGCACTTGCTTCTCAACTTCATCAACATCTGCATCTTCCAGAATGACTATTCCGTCAGAACTGTCTTCTGCAACCTCTGCTGGAATCATCTCAGCATCTTCTGAGGTACGTTCAGAGATAACATCAGTTCTTTCAGCCATAGCTCTTCTCATCGGTTCACACACCATGTGTAGCAATCTCTGTTTTTGCTCATGAGCTCTCTCAAAAGCATCATGAACTCTCAGACGCTTCTCAGTGCTAAGCAGCTTCTGAAACTCATAAGCTCTGCTTTCTGACCATCTTCCGAAAGCATACCACAGACCATCAACCAATGAAGCATTAAACTGATTATCAGTTACCTGATATAACCATTGCAATCTTCTGGTTGCTTCTTCAGAGAACTCCTGAATGAGTTGAATAAGATTTTGAGGTCTGAAGGAGGGTGCCAAGGTCAAGATAGGCAGAGGAGTTCTGGTTGCATTGGAGCTTGAAGCATTAGAGCTTTCAGTTCTGTGTTTGTAAGATCAAGGTTTGATCAGTGGTTGCATCTCTATGTTTTGATGATTACAATTAAGGTTTGTGATGATGAACAATTGTGGTACCCTAACGTTTGTCTTTTTAAGTTGTGACAAACAGGTTCTGAATCTGACCCAAGCCTATTCGTTCAGAAGAAGAAGAACCAAGGGTTACTAAAAAGAGAGCTTTAAAGCGTACCATGTTCGTTCAAAACAGTGGCAAACCCTTCAGAAGTTCTGAAGATACAAGTTCTCAAGAGAGTCTAAAGAACCAGAGTCAGAAGTTCTGAAGACCTGATGTTCCAGTGGAACGGTCCAGAAGCAGAAGACTCAAGTTCTGAAGACTGGCAAGAAGTTGGTTCTGAAGACCCAAGCTGATCTAGCTCTGACGATCAGAAGTTCTGAGGAACTTGTTCAGAAGCAGAAGTTGCAAGTTCTGAAGAATCCAAGCTTCAATGTGACGATGATCAGAAGCTTCACCAACATTCATCTGAAGCTCTTTGATTACAAGTCAACTGATGAAAGGACAGGTCGCTATCACAGTACAACGACGTACAAGTCTCAGTCTGTCCGCCACCGACCTTGTACAGCCTAGCAGTCTGATATTACAGAATTGCCACTCCAACGGATAAAACCCTAGCAACGGTTACATCACAAGTCTTGGAGTATATAAAGGCTGAAGAAAGAAAAAAAGAGACTAAGAAACTTTGCTGAAAATATTCAACACATACGAACCATTCTCTTAGCATTATTTCTTCACTGTTCTTAAACTTCTGAGTTTACTATTCGCTTGTTAGAAGCACTTATTGTAAACCCGAAACCTTTTACATCATATTGTAAAGTTCATCAAGAGACCAAGGTTGGTCGGATCTTGAGAGAACTGAATCAAGGCTGATTCAGTATTTAGCTAGTCTTAAGAGGATCGGTAGATCAGCTTCTTAAGAGGATACTAGTGTGAAAATCAGTGTATTGTTAGTCACTTAGCAGGTTGCAAAGTGCAGTTGTAACACTCATTGATTTTAGTGGGTTGCCTTCATCAGAAGAAGGAAGAAATCACCTTCACAGGTGGACTGGATTAGCTTGAGCTTTTATCTCAAGTGAACCAGGATAAAATACTTGCGTGCTTTACTTCCCATCATTCAGCACTTAGTTTTTATCCTTGAGTTTTGAAAAAGCTTAAAAGTATACCCGTGTTTCAAAAACTCTATTCAAACCCCCCCCCTTTCTAGTGTTTTTCGCACCTTCAATTGGCATCAGAGCTCCGGTTCTGATTTTAACACCTAACAGTGTTCAGTTATCCAGAACCTTGTGTGAAAAACAAAATGGCCCAAGCCAATACTTCCGCTGACAACAACAACAACAACAATCAACTCAGAGCACCAATCTTTGATGGTGAAAAGTTTGAGTACTGGAAAGATAGAATAGAATGTTATTTCCTTGGCACTGACCCAGATCTCTGGGATATGGTCATTGAAGGCTATACTGATCCAGTAGATGCTTCAGGAGTGAAGATCCCCCGTTCTGAAATGACTGACGCTCAGAAGAAGCGTTTCAAGGATCATCACAAGGCGAAGTCTATGCTATTCAGCTCAATATCATATATTGAGTATGAGAAGATCTCTGACAAAGAAACTGCTAAATCCATCTTTGATTCCTTGGTCATGACGCATGAAGGAAATGAAGAGGTCAAGGAAACCAAGGCTCTTGCTCTCATACAACAATATGAGCAGTTTAAGATGGAATCTGGTGAAACCATTGAGGAGATGTACTCAAGGTTTCAAACTCTGATTGCTGGAATCAGAGTGCTAAACAAGGGCTACTCTACTGGTGATCATGTCAAAAAGATTATCAGAAGTTTGCCTAAGGAGTGGAGAGCTTTTGTCACTGCCCTGAAACTCTCCAGGAATTTGAACTCGTTAAAGTTAGAAGAGCTCGTGAGTCATCTCAGAAGCCATGAGATTGAACTCAAAGGAGACAAGCCTCAAAAGAAAGACAAGTCTATTGCTCTTAAGTCAAAGTCTGACAAAGCAAAAGCCTATCAGGCAGAAGAGGAAAATTCATCTGAAGAGCTATCAGATGCATCTGATGATGAAGAGCTGTCTCTTTTCACAGAGAGGTTAAGCAAACTCTGGAAGAACAGACATAGCAAAGGCAAAGGACCAAAGAAAAGTTCAGGAAGATATGAATCTTCATCTGGTCAAAAGAAGTCATCTGGAAAGGAAGTCACTTGCTTCGAGTGCAAGGAATCTGGGCACTACAAGAGTGACTGTCCCAAGCTTAAGAAGGACAAGAGACCAAGAAAAGTCTTCAAGAAGAAAGCTCTCATAACCTTTGATGCAACTGATTCTGATGAAGCTGAGTCAGAAGAAGATGAAGCTGTGGAGGCTCTAATGGCTACCACTAGCAGAGGTGCTGAAGCTTCAGAAGATGATTCAGACTCTGAGAATGATGATGAAGTATTCTCTGACTTTTCACTATCTGAGCTAAGAACTGCTTTATCTGAAATAATGAAGAAACATGATATTCTGCTAAATAAGCATAAAGAGCTTAAAAAGAAATATGCTGTTAAAACCAGTTCTTCAGAAGTTCATGAGAAGTCAGTCTCTGAACTCATGGATGAAAACTATATTCTTGTTAATGACAATGCTGTTCTTCGTGCTAAAAATGATGTGCTAGAAGACCAACTTGCATCATCTGATGTTAAGTATGAGACAAAATATGAGAAAGCGTTTCAAAAGTTCCTTGCAAAGGGCATAGACAGAAGTCTTATGGCTTCAATGATCTATGGCATGAGCAGAAATGGGAACAGTGGCCTTGGCTACTTTCAATCCATGAAAAATGAGTCATCTGAGCCCAAACGCAAACCTTTGCATGAGCGTTTCGTTCCAGCTGGCACTATCATCCCAGAAAAGGTTACACCAAAGGTGGTAAAATCAAAGGGAAAGTTTAAACTTGATATGTCTAGATATTATACTCAAGTTCCTCTGCATTATCCTCCTGTTGCACCCAAAGTTCCAAGAACTTCTGGGAAAACTAAAAAGAAAGGACCCAAGATGTGGGTACCTAAAGCAAAAGTTATTCCTGTTGCAGACATCTTATGCAGCTCAGTTAAGACACCTGTCATGGTACCTGGACAGTGGATGCTCGCGACACATGACGGGCACAAGGTCTATATTCCAAGAACTGACACCGCTTAAGTCAGGAGGAGATGTTGGCTTTGGAGGAAACCAGAAGGGAAAAATTATTGGAAAAGGTTCCATAGGAGATGGAAAAACTCCGGTTATCAATGATGTACTTCTGGTGGAAGGATTACTTCACAACTTGCTCTCCATAAGCCAAATTGCTGACAAAGGTTACGATGTGATCTTCAATCAAACCGGATGCAAAGCTGTTAGTCAAACAGATGGATCTGTTTTATTCTCTGGAAAGAGGAAAAATGATATTTACAAAATCAGATCCTCTGAACTGCTATCTCAGAAGGTCAAGTGTCTAATGTCAGTTAATGATGAGCAATGGATCTGGCACAGACGTCTAGGACATACAAGTCTCAGGAAAATTTATCAACTTAGCAAGCTAAATCTCGTCAGAGGATTGCCTCGTCTGAAGTATTCATCAGAGGCTCTATGTGAAGCTTGTCAGAAGGGAAAATTCACCAAGAAGCCATTTAAAGCAAAGAATGTGGTATCTACAACAAGACTCCTTGAGCTACTTCACATTGATCTTTTTGGACCAGTGAAGACTGAATCCATTGGAGGAAAGAAGTATGGGTTAGTCATTGTAGATGACTACAGCAGGTGGACATGGGTAAAGTTCCTAAGGCACAAAGATGAAACACACACTGTGTTTACCAACTTCATTACCCTAGTTCAGAAGGAGTTTCAATCTTCTGTGATTACTGTCAGAAGTGACCATGGTGGAGAATTTGAGAACAAAGCTTTTGAAGAATTATTCAACTCCCAAGGAATCTCTCATAACTTCTCCTATCCTCGTACTCCTCAACAAAATGGAGTTGTTGAAAGAAAGAACAGAACTCTTCAGGAGATGGCTCGCACCATGATGCAAGAATCAAGTATGGCCAAGCACTTCTGGGCAGAAGCAATCAAGACTGCATGCTACATCCAGAACAGAATCTCCATTAGACCAATTATGGAGAAGACTCCCTATGAGCTATGCAAAGGAAGGCAACCTGATATCTCTTACTTCCATCCTTTTGGAAGCTGTTGCTACATGCTTAACACCAAGGAGCAATTGGGTAAATTCGACTCTAAAGCTTTAAAATGTTATTTTCTTGGTTATTCTGAAAGATCTAAAGGTTTTAGAATTTATAATATTATTCATCAAACTGTTGAGGAATCTATCCAGATTAGATTTGATGATAAGCTTGGCTTAGAAAAGTCAAAGCTGTTTGAAAGATTTGCAGATTTAAGCATTGATTGTTCAGAAGCAAATCAACCAACGAAAAGCCTAGAGGATGTTGCTCCAGAGGCAGAAGCATCTGAAGATGTTCCAACAACTTCTGATCTACTTCAGAAGAAGAAAAGAATAGTTGCTTCTCATCCAGAAGAACTGATCATTGGCAACAAAGATGCTCCCGTCAGAACCAGGTCTATGCTCAAACCTTCAGAAGAGACTCTTCTAAGTCTGAAGGGATTTGTGTCTCTCATTGAGCCGAAATCAGTTGATGAAGCTCTTGAAGACAAAGGATGGATTCAAGCAATGCAAGAAGAGCTAGATCAGTTCACCAAGAATGATGTATGGACCTTAATGCCTAAACCCAAAGGTTTCCATGTCATAGGAACCAAGTGGGTATTCAGAAACAAGCTAAATGAAAAAGGAGAAGTAACAAGAAACAAGGCAAGACTGGTGGCTCAAGGCTACAGTCAAAAGGAGGGAATTGATTACACTGAGACCTTTGCTCCTGTAGCAAGGCTTGTAGCTATAAGGCTACTGATTTCCTTCTCAGTAAATCACAACATCATTCTTCATCGGATGGACGTCAAGAGTGCCTTCCTCAATGGCTACATTTCAGAAGAGGTGTATGTCAAGCAACCTCCTGGTTTTGAAGATGACAAACACCCAGAGCACGTCTACAAGCTCAAGAAGTCACTCTATGGATTGAAACAAGCTCCCAGAGCGTGGTACGAAAGGCTCAGCTCCTTTCTTCTACAGAATGAGTTTGTAAGGGGTAAAGGTGACAATACTCTTTTCTGCAGAACCTATAAGAATGACATTCTTATAGTTCAAATTTATGTTGATGATATCATTTTCGGTTCTGCTAATCCCTCCTTGTGCAAGGAATTTTCTAAGTTAATGCAGGCTGAATTGGAAATGAGCATGATGGGAGAGCTTAAATACTTTCTGGGAATTCAAATAGATCAACGACCAGGAGTCACCTATATCCATCAGAAGAAGTACACCCTGGAACTTCTGAAGAAGTTCAACATGAGTAACTGCAACATCTCAAAGACTCTAATGCATCCAACATGCATTCTTGAGAAAGAGGAATTTTCCTCTAAGGTTTGTCAGAAGCTCTATCGTGGAATGATAGGCTCTCTTCTTTACTTAACTGCCTCTAGACCTGATACATTGTTTAGCGTGCATCTCTGTGCTAGATTCCAATCAGATCCTAGAGAGACTCACTTAACTGCTGTTAAGAGGATCCTCAAATATCTGAAAGGAACCACTAACCTTGGCTTGATGTATAGAAAAACATCAGAGTACACACTTTCAGGTTTTTGTGATGCTGACTTTGCTGGAGATAGAGTGGAAAGGAAAAGCACTTCTGGAAGCTGCCATTTCCTTGGATCCAATCTTGTCACATGGTCAAGCAAAAGACAGAACACAATTGCTCTATCAACTGCTGAAGCAGAATATGTCTCTGCTGCCACATGCTGTACCCAAACCATATGGATGAAGAATCATCTTGAAGATTATGGTCTGTCTCTGAAGAAGGTTCTTATTTATTGTGACAACACAGCTGCTATCTTACTCAGCAAGAACCCCATTCTACACTCAAGAGCAAAGCATATAGAGGTAAAGTATCACTATATTCGCGATCATGTTCAGAAGGGCACTCTATCATTAGAGTATGTTGATACTGACCATCAGTGGGCAGATATTTTCACTAAGCCCTTAGAAGAAGATAGGTTTTTATTTATTCTTGAAAACCTGAACATGGATTTTTGTCCAGAGTAAGGTTTTCTTCAGAACTTCTGACTATGGTACCTCTGAAGTCATCAGATGTTACTTCGTTCAGAAGTTACTCGATCAGAAGTACTTAACCCACCGGTTAAACTTTTGTGGTTAGCAACAATACATGTGTCACTTCATTTGTAACATAGTTCCTTGAGTCGCGTGGTATATCTGCTATAATGATGATGTCTACTCTCCTCTACTATGCTCTTTTCAGACTATCTATTTTATAACCTGTTGATTTTGCCTTTAATTTCTTAAAACTGTCAACGGTTACTATTAAACCCACTATATGCACTGTCACACACGATCTCCCACTCACTTACACTTACGGTTTTAAAACTATTCGTGTGCATTGCATTCATTCATACTCCTCCCTCCAACATTTCCCCTTTCTCTCTGAACCCTAAACCTCATTCTCTGAGAATCATGGGCAAATCGAGGAAACCCAAGGTAAATGTTTCTGCTTCTTCCAAACAAACTGCCGAAGATCAAGAGAATCAAAGATTCGAAGAAGCACAGAAGATTCTGAATGCACCAAATGTAGTCACCTGTGCCAAGAAAGTAGAAGAACTGAATGTGTGCTGTGAAGCAAGAGTTGATTTTGATAATCTGGCTCAACATGGGTTTGACATTAGAGACCAAGTCAACTTGCAAGGGTGGTCTGGCTACTTCAACAGGCTCTGTGGTCCGATCTATCACAAGTTGGTTGTCGAGTTCTGGAAGAACGCAGTCTGCAACGACTACTACGTCGTCTCCCATGTACTGGACAAGAAAATTGTGATCTCTGAAGAATCTATTGCAAAGCTGCTGGGTATGGAGTTCCAGCAGGGAAAAAGGATTAAAAATGTTGAGGCAAATGTTGCTGGGATGAGGACTGTTGTCAACAAGGCGCTCTATGACAGCTGGTCTTACGAGAAAACCAAGTATAACATTAAGGACTTGAAGTCTCAGATGAAGATTTGGCAGAAGATCTTCATGCACTGCATTCACCCCAGGACTGGAGGAACAGATTACCTGAATGCAACTCAAAAGGTAATCATGTACTACATTTCAATAGGTGAGCCTATATGCCTGCCATTCCTGCTCTTCAATTATCTGAAGGAATGTGTTGAGAAATCAAGGACCACAACTGGTTCTGAGAACAAGCGGTTCATCTCTTACATTCCGTATGGAAGGCTGCTGTCAGATATCTTCGTCCAAAATAAGCTTGTCAAGACTCTATCAGATCTTGGACTTCATGAAGATCTGGCCATGAGTATTGGTGATGCTCTCAATGGCACAAAGTTGAAGAAGATGCAGATCATTGAGAAAATTCAAGTTGCTTTCAGAGAAGACACTTCTGATGAGGTGCGTCAGAGGAACTACCCCATTGATGATTTTCCTATTTGGTCCGAGAAGGACAATCCAGCATGTATTCTAGAGTATGTGCGGATGCTCAGAAGACAAGGAGATCCTATCACTCTTGCAGAATTTGTCAACACACTTCCTGAAAGTCCTCCTAAGTTGACAACAAGCAGCAAGCCCTCAGATCCTAAGGGCAAAGGGATTCTGATAGAGGAACCTGCAAAGAAGAAAGCTGCATCCAAGACTGTGATCATCAGGGAACTCTCTCCTGAAAGGCCTCCGAAGAGAACCTCAGCTCAACCACAACAAGATTCTGATTCTGAAAGCTCAGAAGACTCATGGGAAGACTCCTCAAGTGAGGAGACTGAAGATGATGACATGCCTCTGGCTAAGAGACGTAAAATTATTCTTGAGGAAGAGGAAGATGAGCAGGATGACCATGAGATCATCCAGAATGTGATTCAGGGTATAAGGGAATCCTCAGAGGCAGTTGCAGAGCAAGCTTCTGAACCTGCTTCAGAAGAACAACGTGAAAGAAGATCTAAAAGAACTTCTGATCCAGCAAGGGCTGCCAAACTTACCACAACCACATCCATCAGAAGTCCCAGTAAGGTAATTACTGAAAGCATTAACTCTGATTTTGCTTTAGTAGTTATACCTGAACAACCCCTGCCTATATCTACCTCTCTGCCTACCTCAAACCAAACAGAACCTACTCAACCTGAACCTCAACCTGAAACACAAACTCAAACACAAGCTGAACCTCAAGCTCCTAAATCAACCATCCAAACAGCTACCACAGTCATCCCTTCCACTCCAATTTATACCTCTTCCACATCCGTCTCCACTGAACCAATACCTCCTTTCAATTCCTTCATTCAAGGTATTGTTCAAAGTGAGGCTACTTTGAGAACCTTAGTTCAACAATTCACTCCCAAGCCTGCATCCACTTCACACACCTTCCTCATAACCCAAACTGGTGAGATCCCTGATGAGACAGAAAAAGAGGATGATGATGTTCAGATCCTTGTACCGCCTTTCAACGTGAAGCCCCTTCAGCAAATTGCTTCCAACTTTGAAGATCAGCTTCCAGATGCTGCTGAGACCTCCTATGTGTCTTTGTCCAACTACTCAGCAGTCAACTCACAGGATCTAAGTTTCACTTCACCTGAGAAGACTGTCACCTCAAGGCAAAGGCCAGATACTATCTCTGAAGCTGAGCACATGGATGAATCAGATCACTCAGGCGTAGAAAAGGACCATGAGATTGATTCCACTCCTTCAGAGAACATGGATGAATCAAATGCTTCAAGCTCCAATGCTGCCAGAACTCCTCAGCCTATTCTGACCTTGGCCACCTCCTTCCTTCCTCAGAGTCTTACTCAACTCATTCAGGAGTTTTCTGCAGAGGCCACCAGAAGACTGAACTGGCTGTATCAGGTAACTGATAATCAGTTTGATGCTTCTCTTGTTGATGGTCTATGGTCTGCCTTTGAGAGATGGTCAGAAGGCAAAGGTCATGAACTTCAGAAGCAACTTAGTAGGGAGAAAAGACTAAGAGTTCATGATGCATCTGAAAGGGCCTATGAGCAGAGGCAGAGAGTGCTGCAAAGGGTTTGTGAACCCTTGAGAAGAGCTATAGCTGAAAGACCATGTGTTCTCTCTGAATGTACCTCAGAGGATGTTGAGATGCCTTCAGCAGAGGTTGCAGAAGAAAGCTCTGACGGCATCGTTATTCTGGAAGATGCAGATGCTGATGAAGTTCAGAAGCTAGGGTTAACTCAAGTTGATATTGCAATGTCATCAGATGCTGAAGTTGCTCCTCATACTCAAGCTCCAGAAGTTCCTACCTCTTCTCCAGCTCCAGAAGTTGAAATTCTTGCTGCCCGAATTGACAGAATTCAGAATGATCAGCAAAGGTTATTTCAGATGGTTGAGGAACAAGGACGTGTTCAGAATGAGCAAAGCAAGCAAATCCAAGAGTCCTCAGGCAAAATGGAAGCAATCATGAAGTACCTAATGGCCAACCTTCCCTCCACTTCCAAGCCCTGAATCCCTCATCTCTATCATGCATGCATTTATTTGTTATGACTGAATTTATTTTATGTTGACTGTGTTAATTAATTCTTCTCTGATTCAATGCATAGTCTTCTTCGTAACTCACATGCCTTTATGATTTGATAAGTTTTATGCATGATTTTCTGTTACTTTTTCTCCTTATAATCTCCGCAATCCTTCTTCTACATCACAACGCAATTCACTTCCTTATCATTCAGTTCCATCCTCCCTTCCTTCTAGTTCAAGAATGACTTCTGTCGATTTAATTTCTGAACTCAAGACTTTGGTATTTGACCAAGTCTTTCCATGGAGCGTTAATCTTTCTTCTTCTCAGATTTCTCAAGCTCTTGAGAAAATTGAGACTCTTCTGAAATGTTGGCTCACTTCTCATCAGACTCACTGTCTTCAGAATCTTCAAGAAGTTCTGAATGACCTCCTCCGTCTGACCATTCGCCGGAAGGATGTTGAAGATCTGCTCCAGGGCATTTGCATGCTTCTGGAATATGAAGAAGATCACGATGAAGCGGATCAAAAGGCTGTCCAGGAGAATGTTGTCTTGAAGGAAGAACTGGCTACTCAGTTAGCCTCAATTGATCAGGACATTCGTTCCCTCCACCTTCAACTTCTCTCCATGAAGGATTCTCGAGCTTTCCTATTTATCTAGGATTAGTCTCCTTCGTTTCTCTCGATCCTTTGTACTTCTTCTCCGTTCAGTAATAATAACATATCTTATTTGCATCATTTCCTGTTAATTGTTATTGTTGGTTTTGTTTTTCTCACTCTTTTTGATTATGACAAAAAGGGGGAGTACATAAAATGTTTTTGATAAACTTTTATATTATATAAAACCAGTAGAGGAGAACAAGTATCAATACTTATAACACATAGATATTGTCAAGCGTCTCAGATAAGGAATACATTTTGAACATATCTTGCTTCTGACGCCTTTTTCCAAATATATCTAGACAAGACTCTATGTTATTATGTGATATACGCTAAGTTCTGAACCATCACTTCTGATGAGTATACATCCCTTCAAGCGTAAATTCTGATCACATAACCAGACTCCGAATCTAGACTATTCACCAATTCATCAAGTCATAGAGTCAGGGGGAGACCCTAGCTCAGAATCAGGTGTTAACCCAGATTCAGAAAGAGCATTGCAAACCGTTACACAAGGATAAGTTTAATCTCTGATCCTTTCTCTCTTGTGTATTCAGTTTATTGCATAAAAATTGTTCATCAAAATACTTGTTTTGTCATCATCAAAAAGGGGGAGATTGTAAGATCAAGGTTTGATCAGTGGTTGCATCTCTATGTTTTGATGATTACAATTAAGGTTTGTGATGATGAACAATTGTGGTACCCTAACGTTTGTCTTTTTAAGTTGTGACAAACAGGTTCTGAATCTGACCTAAGCCTATTCGTTCAGAAGAAGAAGAACCAAGGGTTACTAAAAAGAGAGCTTTAAAGCGTACCATGTTCGTTCAGAACAGTGGCAAACCCTTCAGAAGTTCTGAAGATACAAGTTCTCAAGAGAGTCTAAAGAACCAGAGTCAGAAGTTCTGAAGACCTGATGTTCCAGTGGAACGGTCCAGAAGCAGAAGACTCAAGTTCTGAAGACTAGCAAGAAGTTGGTTCTGAAGACCCAAGCTGATCTAGCTCTGACGATCAGAAGTTCTGAGGAACTTGTTCAGAAGCAGAAGTTGCAAGTTCTGAAGAATCCAAGCTTCAATGTGACGATGATCAGAAGCTTCACCAACGTTCATCTGAAGCTCTTTGATTACAAGTCAACTGATGAAAGGACAAGTCACTATCACAGTACAACGACGTACAAGTCTCAGTCTGTCCGCCACCTACCTTGTACAGCCTAGCAGTCTGATATTACAGAATTGCCACTCCAACGGATAAAACCCTAGCAACGGTTACATCACAAGTCTTGGAGTATATAAAGGCTGAAGAAAGAAAAAAAGAGACTAAGAAACTTTGCTGAAAATATTCAACACATACGAACCATTCTCTTAGCATTATTTCTTCACTGTTCTTAAACTTCTGAGTTTACTATTCGCTTGTTAGAAGCACTTATTGTAAACCCGAAACCTTTTACATCATATTGTAAAGTTCATCAAGAGACCAAAGTTGGTCGGATCTTGAGAGAACTGAATCAAGGTTGATTCAGTATTTAGCTAGTCTTAAGAGGATCGGTAGATCAGCTTCTTAAGAGGATACTAGTGTGAAAATCAGTGTATTGTTAGTCACTTAGCAGGTTGCAAAGTGCAGTTGTAACACTCATTGATTTTAGTGGATTGCCTTCATCAGAAGAAGGAAGAAATCACCTTCACAGGTGGACTGGATTAGCTTGAGTTTTTATCTCAAGTGAACCAGGATAAAATACTTGCGTGCTTTACTTCCCATCATTCAGCACTTAGTTTTTAACCTTGAGTTTTGAAAAAGCTTAAAAGTATACCCGTGTTTCAAAAACTCTATTCAAACCCCCACTTTCTAGTGTTTTTCGCACCTTCAGTGTTGTCCTGAAGGAGCAGAAACAATCTCATGGTCCTTCTCTATTCCTGAATGATTAGATTCATCCATATGCTCAGCCTCAAAAATAGTCACTTGCCTTTGCCTGGATGAAGCAGTCTTCTCAGGCGAGGTGAAACTCAGATCTCGTGAGTTCACTGCGGAATAGTGAGACAAGGACACATAGGAAGATTCAGCAGCAGTATCTTGGAGCTGATCTTCAAAACTGGAAACTACTTGCTGAATAGGCTTCACATTGAAGGGAGGTTCGAGGATCTGAACATCATCATCCTCTTTGTCTTCTTCAGCCGGAATCTCACCAGTTTGTGTTACCAAGAGGGTCTTTGATGTGGGTGGAGGCTTGGGAGTGAATTGTTGAACCAGATTTCTCAGTGTAGCTTCACTTTGAACAATACCTTGAATGAAGGAACTGAAAGGAGGTACAGGCTCAGTTGTGGTGGATGTGGAAGAGGTTTGAATTGGGATGGATGAAATGGCAGTTGTAGCTGTTTGTATGTTTGATTGGGGGGCTTGTGTTTCAGGTTCTGTTTGAGTGGGAGCTGTTTGGGTTGAAGTAGGCAGGGAAGTAGATATAGGCAAAGGTTGTTCAGGAATAACTACTAAAGCAGAATCTGAGTTAATGCTTTCAGTAATTACCTTACTTGGACTTCTGAGGATAGTGGTTCTGGTGAGTTTTGTAGCCCTTGCAGGATCAGAAGTACTCTTTGATCTTCTTTCCCTTTGTGCCTCTGAAGCATAGTCATATGCTTGCTTTGATACTGGCCCTTTCTGCTGAAGTGGGCCCTTCAGAGACAGTTTCTTTCTCTTGACTAAGGGTGCTTCATCAGAATCCGTGGATTCTTCAGCTTCTGAAAATTCCCTTATAACCTGAAGCACATTCTCAATGATCTCACAGTCATCCAGCTCAACTTCTTCCTCAACAAGAACTTTTCGCCTCTTGGCCAGGGGAACATCATCATTGTAACACCCCGATTTACAGGTGTCACTTTAGTAACTAAAAATAAACTTTACGCGGAAAACAGGTAATTTTTTTTTCGTTTGATTACTTTTAATTTAAGCGATAGAAAATAAAGACATAACCCAGCAACTAAACTAACCGATGTACAAGCATATATACATGTACAGCCTCAGCTGCACGTCAACGTCACGCGCACTCGCAGTGACCACAAAGTAGTGTGCCCGTAGGCAAATATGTACAGAACCTGTAGTGTAAGTAAGAAAGTTTTAAGTACAGTCATCCAATGAGAAAGTCGGCTCCAAAATGGCCAAAACAAAAGACCCCTATAGTCTGACAGACTCTCTGTGATTCCTCATCAAGCGAACCACACAAAAAGCCATGCATCGGGAACCTACCCTGTCCCAAAAGTAAGCCGAATCAGAGCTCTACACAAAAAATGATGCTGCCTAACCTACCCTCCCAGTACCGCTCACAGCTCCTCCTCCTCTCCCTCGTCGCTCGGCGAGTAACTGTCCCCACTGCTGTCGGAGTCCGAGTCGGAATCCACCGTGATCATCTCGGTGTCCAAGTCCACGACCTCCCTCCTAACTGTCCTGCGCACCGTCCTAGTCGAGTCCGTCTCAACATCCACCTCTCCAGTAAGAACATCCTCCTCCACCACGCGAACCAGGGGTTCCACACGGTAGCCGCGCGGTGGAGTAAAAGGAAAGCGACGTGAGGCAGATGGAACAATAGACTCCCTCTTCGGCTCCACGAGCCTCGAGGACGACGCCACGTCGGTAGGATCGATGGCAGTAGCAGGAGGTGGCGCAACAGGTGTAGCAACATCAACCTCGATCTCAGCTGGGTCCTCGTCATCGGAAGAAGATGAAGTCGGAGGTGGTGCAGGTGGTCCTCGACCAGTATCTGGTCCACAGCGAACTGAAGGCGGCAAGTCAAAGCTCAGCTCCATGCGTCGTAGCACTCCCCTCGTCAAACGTCTACGCTCGTCTGTCCGGTCCTCCATGACCCTTCCCCGGTACGTCGCTCGGTGACCCGCAACATCGATCACCCAAGCGGTGGGGGCATGACGGTCCACCAACTCATACCTGATCCCCCCCGAGGGAGAGACCATCGAAAACCAGTCCGCCATCGACATCTGGCAACAGGCCGACCGTCCAAACACAAACATGAAACCAAAGCCAAGGCGATAGGGTCAACTCACGGAAATAAGTAATTATACACTCAACATGTGATTAGGGTATAGATATATATGTTGATATATATATATATAAATAATCCTAGCATGTTATTGGCTCTAACAATGCTTCAATAATTCAAATAGCATACAATTCCAGTCAGAGTGAATGTATGCGTGAAATGCAATTCAATATGATCCGGATAGTTCAAGTGGGATGGGCACCATCGAGTCAGTCCTAACACCGGCGTAGTGTTTAACCATTTCCGCTCGGGTGTCACTTACAAACCCATGCATAGTCGGATCAGCCCCAACCACCCTAGGTCGTGCCACTCTGCCCGCTATGCCGAAGATACACCCAGGTGTTCTTCGATGAAGGCAGTCCCCAACCTTCGTGAAGCATTCCCGTTCTTCACCGTTCGTGAAGCATTCCCGTTCTTCACCGAGGCCCAATCTTTCGATCGTACAAACCCCGAATGATGCATGATGCAATATGGTTAGCCAAACATCGAATCGTCCTCCCAACGCAAGTGTTTAGCTCAAAACCCAATCTCGAAACCCAAGAGTTTAGTGTCGGTAAATACAACACAACTCCAACAACAAGAGTACTAAAGTACTCGGTGACTTTCAGTCATCACCGTGGCTCACCCCCCTGGTGTCCAACAATTCTCCAGAACCCACAACAAAAGTCGACTCTTCCCCGTCTTTCGCAATTATTTTCCCCTTTAGTTTTCCTATGTTTTATTCGTTAATAAAAATGTTTCGAACGGAATTAATCAGGTTATGAGTTTATTTCTCGAAGTCTAAGTTTCCCAAAGTCTCTAGTTTCCAAAATCCTATTTTCTTTCTACATTTCTCCAAAAACCCACCAAATGTAAATCCCGGGGAAAGTCTAAGTATACAAACAAATGGCTAAGTCTCAAACCCCCTGTTTGGACTTGCCTAGGGTCGTTTCTCCAACCCGAAATATCAAAGATAACCAGTTCAATGATTCCCCACTCCGAAGTCGCGTCAAAACGCACAATTCAATAACATCTCAATATCATAAGTTATGGAAAACATCATAACATTAATTCATCATCATAATCAATATCAAAGTAAAGCATAAGTCGAATTTATCGACGCCTATCATGTAGTCCTAGCTAATAGGTAAGTTTCCCTAACCTCGAGTTGCTCCAGCCTCGTGGTCTAAGTTTCCTTCACACAATTGCTCTGAGAAACCCAAAGTTCCTTCAACTGAACCTCGGAGAAAACAAAGCATAAATCCAAACAAAATCGATTAGCTCGATCACAATACAACTCATTAACGATAGACAAAGCATTAAAGCTTCAGAATACAACAATCGAGTACGAAAGAACAAGTTTTCGAAAACGAAAAACTCCCCCCCACACAACCATGCTCTCGGCCAAAAGAGGAAAAGAGCTCCGACTCTTTTTCTTCGATCTAATCTGATTACAAGGTAGTTTTAGGGTAAAACTAAGGTAAAGAAACTGTCAGAAAAATTTTCGGACGATCGGATCGAATTACGGCTATTCAGGGGCGTTTTGGTCCAAAATAAAAGCTCAAAACCTCAAAGTTAAAACTTCGGAAAACAAATTTGATAGCGATGTTCCTAACGACATTTGTAGAAACTAATCCTAAAGGCACGAAGTCGGATTGCGAATTTTCGACATTAAAGTTTCGATATGTGCACAAAAAGGGTTTTGAATCAGTTTTTCAGATCCTTGACAACTCGATCAAAATCGGCGAATATCGGCGAGTGTTCTAGGCTCTTGGGCAAGTACAGAAGATATCCCAAGCGAAAAATCAAGAAAAACGGATAGTTTTACGAAAAGCTCGAAACTTTGAGCACAGAAAGAGATATAGAAACGCAGTAGAAACAATGATCAGAGGTAAGAATCAAGCTAGTTACCTCGATACCTTGAAGTAGGGACAAACAGCTCGAAGATCGGTCGAGTTTCGGCGAAAATCTCCTCTCCTCTTTTCTCTCCTCAACCCGCGGCCTCAATGGAAGGAAATGGGAGATATTTTGAATTTTTCAACTATTTATAGGAAGGTGAAATCGCGGGAAAATGAAAATTTCGCGATTCCGATTTTTGCAGCACGTTCATCGGTGAATTCTAAGAGAGATTCTGGCGACAGAATTCCAGAACTCAAAACAAATCTCTATAATTAGGGAAAAACGATCTCTAAAACCCCAAAAGCGGTGTAAGTTAATCTGTCCCGAAAAACTACTTTTTGCTGTGAAGGTCGGACGACAAAACTTCGTTCTGAAGAAAGATTGGAAACATCGAAACAAATCTGGCAGCGTGGACGGAAACTTCGTTAAAAGCTCCGAGTAGAAAAAGTCTTCATTCAGTGATTGAATTTAGGGTTTTGAAGCAAAGAAATTAGCGTCGTCGGACTTCCGAGAAGTGAATACTATCGTGCGTACAGTCCAGGGTTCCGAAATGAAACACTGGTCGAAGGAAAAATAAAGAGAACTTTTTAATTTTTCCAAGGATTTAAAATCTCACTTAAACGTTGCTTTAAGAGCGAAATTAGCCTATTCTGGACGCTCTCGCCATAAGGCAGGTGTGCAGACGACTCGCACTAACTCCTAAAACAACTATGAAACATTCCTCAAGCAATTCCTGAACTTTCTTCTTCATTAAACTCTCTCGAACAGCAAACTCCTGTCACGCTTACACTGATTCTACGCGTGAGTCGGAAATTAAACTTGTTCTGTAAATCCAGGTCTTACAATCACCTTCAGTTTCCTCACTTGAGGATTCTTCCAAAGAGTTCTCAGAGCTTTCAGACACAGATAGTTGAGGTGATTGCACTGGAGTTCTCTTAGGAGGACTTTCTAGAGTGGGTTCCCTGATGACCACTGACTTAGATGCAGCTTTCTTCCTCTTAGGTTCCTCTATCAGAATCCCTTTGCCCTTAGGATCTGAAGGCTTGCTGCTTGTTACTCTTTTGGATTTTCTTGTTGCCATCTCAGGAGGACTATCAGGAAGGTTTTTGACAAATTCCTCAAGGGTGATTGGATCTCCTTCTCTTCTGAGCATTCTCACATACTCCAGAATGCATGCTGGATTGTCCTTTTTAGACCATAGAGGAAAATCATCAACAGGAAAGTTCTTCTGAGGAACCTCTTCAGATGTGTCTTCTTTAGGTTCAATTTGAACTTTAACAATAATCTGCATTCTCTTCAGCTTAGTCCCATTGAGAGCATCTCCAATGGACATAGCCAAATCATCATGAAGGCCTAAATCAGAAAGAGTCTTGACCAGACGATTCTGAGTGAAGATATCTGAGAGTAACCTTCCATAAGGAATGTAAGATATAGACCTCTTGTTCTCAATTCCAGTAGTTCTTGACTTCTCAACACATTCTTTCAGATAGTTGAAGAGCAGAAACGGCAGACATACAGGCTCACCTCTAGAAATGTAGTACATGATTACCTTCTGAGTTGCATTGAGGTAATCAGTTCCTCTGGTTCTAGGATGAATGTAGGAAAGGAAAATTTTCTGCCAGATCTTCATCTCGGGCTTTAGATCCTTTAGAGAATACTTGGTCCTATCTAGAGACCAATTGTCATAAATAGTAAAATTGACTAACTTCCTCATGCCAGGAACGTTAGCATCCACGTTCTTGATCCTTTTTCCTTGTTGGAACTCCATACCCAGCAGCTTTGCAATGGACTCTTCTGAAATCACAATCTTCCTATCCAGCACATGAGAAACTACGTAGTAGTCGTTGCAAACTGCATTTTTCCAGAATTCCACAACCAGTTTGTAGTAGATAGGACCACAGAGCCTATCAAAATAGCCAGACCAACCATGCAAGTTAACTTGATCCCTGATATCAAACCCATGATCAGCCAGGTTGTCGAAGTCCACTCTTGCTTCGTTGCACACAATCAGTTCTTCAGCTTTCTTGACGCAGGTGACCACATTGGGCGTGTTCAGAATTTGCTGAGCTTCTTCAAATCTTTGCTTTTCTTGATCTTCGGAGGTTTGTTTGGATGAAGCAGTAACATTTGTCTTTGATTTCCTTGATTTGCCCATGATTCTTAGATATGTGAAGTTTAGGGTTCAGAGAGAAAGGGAAATATTGGAGGGAGAAGTATGAATGAAATGCAATGCACACGAAGAGTTTGAAAACCGTTTAATTGAGTGTGTGGGTTAGGTCGTGTGAAGGATCGTGTGTATAGTGGGTTAAATGGTAACCATTGAGATTTTACAGGTCAAAAAGTAAAAAGCAAGATCAACGGTTATTAAAATAATTAGTCTGAAAATAGCATAGTAGAAGAGAGTAGGTACCATCATTATAGCAGATATACCACGCAACACAAGGAACTATGTCACAAAAGAAGTGACACGTGTATTGTTGTCTACCACAGAAGCTTAACAAGTGGGTCAAGTACATTCTGATCGAGTACCTTCTGAATAGGTAACATCTGATGACTTCAGAGGCACCATGGTCAGAGGTTCTGAAGGTACCTTACTCTGGAAAAAAGTCCATGTTCAGGTTTTCAAGAATAAATAAAAATCTATCTTCTGCTAAGAGCTTAGTGAAAATATCTGCCCACTGATGGTCAGTATCAACATACTCTAATGATAGAGTGCCCTTCTGAACATGATCTCGAATATAATGATACTTTACCTCTATGTGCTTTGCTCTTGAGTGTAGAATGAGATTTTTGCTGAGTGAGATAGCAGCTGTGTTGTCACAGTAAATAGGAACCTTCTTCAGAGACAAACCATAGTCCTCCAGATGATTCTTCATCCATATGGTTTGTGTACAGCAAGTGGCAGCTGAGACATATTCTGCTTCTGCAGTTGATAGAGCAATTGTGTTCTGTCTCTTGCTTGACCAAGTAACAAGATTTGCTCCAAGGAAGTGGCAGCTTCCGGAGGTGCTTTTCCTTTCCACTCTGTCTCCAGCAAAATCAGCATCACAAAAACCTGAAAGTGTATACTCTGATGTTTTTCTATACATCAAGCCAAGGTTAGTGGTTCCTTTCAGATATTTGAGGATCCTCTTAACAGCAGTTAAGTGAGTCTCTCTAGGATCTGATTGGAATCTAGCACAGAGATGCACACTAAACAATATATTAGGTCTGGAGGCTGTTAAATAAAGAAGAGAGCCTATCATTCCACGATAGAGCTTCTGACAAATCTTAGAGGAAACTTCCTCTTTCTCAAGAATGCAAGTTGGATGCATTGGAGTCTTAGAGATGTTGCAGTCACTCATGTTGAATTTCTTCAGAAGTTCCAAGGTGTACTTCTTCTGATGAATATAAGTGACTCCTGGTCGTTGATCAATTTGAATTCCCAGGAAGTATTTGAGTTCTCCCATCATGCTCATTTCGAACTCAGCCTGCATCATCTTAGAAAATTCCTTGCACAAGGAGGGATTAGCAGAACCAAAAATAATGTCATCAACATAAACCTGAACTATAAGAATATCATCCTTATAGGTTCTGCAGAAGAGAGTGTTGTCACCTTTACCCCTTACAAACTCATTCTTTAGAAGAAAAGAGCTGAGCCTTTCATAACAATCTCTAGGAGCTTGTTTCAGTCCATAGAGTGACTTTTTGAGCTTGTAGACATGTTCTGGATGCTTGTCATCTTCAAAGCCAGGAGGTTGCTTGACATACACTTCTTCAGAAATGTAGCCATTTAGGAAGACACTCTTGACATCCATCTGATGGAGAATGATGTTGTGATTTACTGAGAACGAGATCAGTAGCCTTATAGCTTCAAGCCTTGCCACAGGAGCAAAGTTCTCAGTGTAATCAATCCCTTCTTGTTGACTGTAGCCTTGAGCCACCAGTCTTGCCTTGTTTCTTGTTACTTCTCCTTTTTCATTCAGCTTGTTTCTGAATACCCACTTGGTTCCTATGACATGGAAACCTTTGGGTTTTGGCATTAAGGACCAAACATCATTCTTGGTGAACTGATCTAGCTCTTCTTGCATTGCCAGAATCCAACCTTTATCTTCAAGAGCTTCATCAACTGATTTGGGCTCAATGAGAGATACCAGTCCCTTCAGACTCAGGAGAGTCTCTTCTGAAGGTTTGAGCATAGACCTGGTTCTGACGGGAGCATCTTTGTTGCCAATAATCAGTTCTTCTGATGAGAGGCAGCTATTCTTTTCTTCTTCTGAAGTTGATCAGAAGTTGGTGGAGCATCTTCAGATGCTTCTGCCTCTGGAGCAGCATCCTCTGGATTGTTCTTTAGTTGATTCTCTTCCGAATGAGCAATGCTTAAATCTGCAAATCTTTCAAACAGCTTTGACTTTTCTGAGCCAAGCTTGTCATCAAATCTAATTTGGATAGATTCCTCAACAGTTTGATGAACAATATTCTAAATTCTAAAACCTTTAGATCTTTCAGAATAACCAAGAAAATAGCATTTTAAAGCTTTAGAGTCGAATTTACCCAATTGCTCCTTAGTGTTGAGCATGTAGCAAGTACTTCCAAAGGGATGGAAGTAGGAGATATCAGGTTGTCTTCCCTTGTACAGCTCATAAGGAGTCTTCTCCAGAATTAGTCTGATGGAGATTCTGTTCTGGATATAGCATGCAGTGTTGATTGCTTCTGCCCAGAAGTGCTTGGCCATATTTGATTCTTGCATCATGGTGCGAGCCATCTCCTGAAGAGTTCTGTTCTTTCTTTCAACAACTCCATTTTGTTGAGGAGTGCGAGGACATGAGAAGTTGTGAGAAATCCCTTGAGAGTTGAACAATTCTTCAAAGGCTTTGTTCTCAAATTCTCCACCATGATCACTTCTGACAGTAATCACTGAAGTTTGGAACTCCTTCTGAACTTGGATAATGAAGTTGGTAAACATAGTGTGTGTTTCATCCTTGTGCCTTAAGAACTTAACCCATGTCCACCTGCTGTAGTCATCCACAATGACTAACCCATACTTCTTTCCTCCAATGGATTCAGTTTTCACTGGTCCAAAGAGATCAATGTGAAGTAGCTCAAGGGGTTTAGTTGTAGATACCACATTCTTTGCTTTAAAGGGCTTCTTAGTGAATTTTCCCTTCTGACAAGCTTCACACAGAGCCTCTGATGAGAACTGCAGACGAGGCAATCCTCTGACGAGGTTTAGCTTGCTTAGTTGAGAGATATTCCTGAGGCTGGCATGCCCTAGACGTCTGTGCCAAACCCATTGCTCATCGTTAACGGACATGAGACACTTGACCTTCTGAGAAAGCAGTTCAGAAGATTTGATTTTGTAAATATCATTTCTTCTCTTTCCAGAAAACAGAATAGATCCATCTGTTTGACTGACAGCTTTGCAGCCGGTTTGATTGAAGATCACATCATAACCTTTGTCAGCGATTTGGCTTATGGAGAGCAAGTTATGCAATAATCCTTCCACCAGAAGTACACCATTAATAACTGGAATTTTTCCATCTCCTATGGAACCTTTTCCAATGATTTTTCCCTTATGGTTTCCTCCAAAGCCAAGGTCTCCTCCTGACTTAAGCGGTATCAGCTTTTGGAATATAGACCTTATGCCCGTCATGTGTCGCGAGCATCCACTGTCCAGGTACCATGACAGGTGTCTTAACTGAGCTGCATAAGATGTCTGCAACAGGAATAATTTTTGTCTTAGGTACCCATATCTTGGGTCCTTTCTTGTTAGTTTTCCTAGAAGTTTTTGGAACTTTTGGTGCAACAGGAGGATAATACAAGGGAACTTGATTACAATATTTAGACATGTCAAAGTTTAAATTTTCCCTTTGGTTTTACCACTTTGGGTGTAACCTTTTCTGGAATGACAGTGCCGGCGGGAACAAAATGCTTATGCAAGGGTTCGCATTTGGGCTCAGATGACTCACCTCTCATAGGTTGAGAGTAGCCAAGGCCACTGTTCTCATTTCTGCTTATGCCATAGATCATTGAAGCCATAAGACTTCTATCTATGCCTTTAGCTAGGAACCTTTGAAACGTTTTCTCATATAAGGTTTCATGCTTGACATCAGATGATGCAAGTTGATCTTCTAGTATTGCATTTTTAGCACAAAGAACAGAGTGGTCATTTTTAAGAGAATAGTTCTCTTTAATGAGTTCAGAGACTGACTTCTCATGAACTTCTGATGAACCGGTTTTAACGGCATATTTTCTTTTAAGCTCTTTATGTTTGTTTAAAAGAACATCACATTTCTCCATTATTTCAGATAATGCAGTTCTTAGCTCAGATGGAGAAAAATTAGAGAATACCTTATCGTCGTTCTCAGAGTCTGAGTCATCTTCTGAAGCTCTTATGTGATAATGTGCTTCAGCATCTCTGCTAGTGGTAGCCATCAGAGCTTCCACAGCTTCATCTTCTTCTAACTCAGCTTCATCAGAGTCAGTCGCATCGAAGGTCACAAGAGCTTTCTTCTTGAAGACTTTTCTTGGTCTCTTGTCCTTCTTTAGCTTGGGACAATCACTTTTGTAGTGCCCAGATTCCTTGCACTCGAAGCAAGTGACTTCCTTCCCATAGGACTTCTTCTGACCAGATGAAGATTCAAATCTTCCTGAACTTTTCTTCAGTCCTTTGCCCTTGCTATGTCTGTTCTTCCAGAGTTTGCTTAATCTCTTTGTGAAAAGAGATAGTTCTTCATCTCCAGACGCATCTGACAATCCTTCAGAGGAATCTTCCTCTTCTGCTTGATAAGCTTTCGCTTTGTCAGATTTAGATTTAAGAGCAATAGATTTGTCTTTCTTTTGAGGCTTGTGCTCCTTGAGTTCAATCTCATGGCTTCTGAGATGACTCACAAGCTCTTCTAGCTTCAAGGAGTTCAAATTCCTGGAGAGTTTTAGTGCAGTGACAAAAGCCATCCACTCCTTAGGCAAACTTCTGATGATCTTTTTGACATGAACACCAGTAGAGTAGCCTTTGTTTAGCACTCTGATTCCAGCAATCAGAGTTTGAAACCTTGAGTACATCTCCTCAATGGTTTCACCAGATTCCATCTTGAACTGTTCATATTGTTGTATGAGAGCAAGAGCCTTGGTCTCCTTGACTTCTTCATTTCCTTCATGCGTCATGACCAAGGAGTCATAGATGGATTTTGCTGTTTCTTTGTCAGAGATCTTCTCATATTCAATGTATGATATTGAGTTGAACAGCATAGACTTCGCCTTGTGATGATCCTTGAAACGCTTCTTCTGAGCGTCAGTCATTTCAGAACGAGGGATCTTCACTCCTGAAGCATCTACTGGGTCAGTATAGCCTTCCATGACCATATCCCAAAGATCTGGGTCAGTGCCAAGGAAATAACTCTCTATTCTGTCTTTCCAGTACTCAAACTTTTCACCATCGAAGACTGGTGCTCTGAGTTGGTTGTTGTTGTTGTTGTTGTCAGCGGAAGTATTGGCTTGGGCCATCGTTGTTTTTCACACTAGGTTCTGGATCACTGAACACTGTTAGGTGTTTAAATCAGAACCGGAGCTCTGATGCCAATTGAAGGTGCGAAAAACACTAGAAAGGGGGGGTTTGAATAAGGTTTTTAAATAAAAGATAAACTTTGGAACTTTTTCCAAACCAAAAGAAAGGAACTAGGTGCTGAAGGAAATGAAGTAAAGCACGCAAGTAATTTATCCCGGTTCACTTGAGATAAAAGCTCAAGTTAATCCAGTCCAACCGTGAAGGTGATTTCTTCCTTCTTCTGATGAAGGCAATTCACTTAAATCAATGAGTGTTACAACTGCACTCTGCTACCTCCTTAGTGACTAACAATACACTTATTTTCTCACTAGTATCCTCTTAAGAAGCTGATCTACCGATCCTCTTAAGACTAGCTAAACACTGAATCAAACTTGATTCAGTCCTCTCAAGATCCGACCAACCTTGGTCTCTTAAGGAACTTTACAAAGTGTTTGTAAAAGGTTTTGGGTTTACAAGAAATGCTTCTGAAAAGCTAATACTAAACTCAGATGTTTAAGAACAGTGAAGAAATAATGCTAAGAGATTGGTTCGAATAAGTTGAATGGTTTCAGCAAAGTTTCTTAGCTTCTTTCTTCTATCTTCAGCCCTTATATACTCCAAGACATTTGATGTAGCCGTTGCTAGGGTTTTGTCCGTTGGAGTGACAATCTTATGATATCAGACTGCTAGACTGAACGAGGTAGGTGGCGGGCAGGCTATGACTGTACAGTGTGTACTATGACAGCTACCTGTCCTTTCACCAGCTGACTTCTGATCTGGATTGCTTCAGATGGACGTTGGTGAAGCTTCTGATCAGTGTCAGACGGAAGCTTGGATCCTCTGACCTTGCAGCTTCTGCTTCTGGACAAGTTCCTCAGAACTTCTGACGTCAGAGCTAGAATAGCTTGGGTCTTTGAGCCAACTTCTTGCCGGTCTTCAGAACTTGAGTCTTTCTTCTTCAGACCCGTTCCTTCTGGAACAACTGGTCTTCAGAACTTCTGACTCTGGTTCTTCAGAACCTTGTGAGAGCTTCTAACTTCAGAACTTATGAAGTAAACGCCACTGTTCTGAACGAATATGGTAAGCTTTAGAACTCTCTTATGGTTACCCTTGCGTCTTTATCTTCTGATAGAATAAGCTTGGGTCAGAATCAGAACCTGTTTGTCACAGCTAAAAGAGACAAACGTTAGAGATCCATAGTTGTTCATCATCACAAACCTTAATTGTAATCATCTAAACATAGAGATGCAACCAATGATCAAATCTTGATCTTACATACATAGGCTATAGCAACAAGAGATAAATCAAGGTGTCACATGCATAGGATAGGTGGACTAACGTGGATTAGATGATCAACAACCCAAGACAATTTTCTATCAATTGTTATTTACAACATTATCAACATTGCTCTTTTGCAAAACTTTTGTCACAAACAACCAAAACCAATTTCTGAATTTTATTGCTTTAGAAACTTGCAAACTTTAGGCTTAAATCAACAATTCTAACTCACAATCCCTGTGGTTCGATATTTTAAAACCCGGAGGTATTCGTACACTTGCGAATTGACCAACAAGTTTTTGGCGCCGTTGCCGGGGATTGTTTGTGGTTTTCGATTTAAGTTAAAGAGTTTGGTCTTTTGTGTTACTAAACATTGCATTGAATAGGTGCTACCTACCTTTTCTTTGTTTTTGTGATTTCAGTTTATGCACGGTAGACTTGGCACGGATCCATTACTGTTTGATCCGGAGCCAGATTGCACTCTCCATCGTCGTCGAGCTCAGCAAAGAGCTGCTGAGATAGCCGCCATGGCTGCCCATATGACGGAGGAGGAATTGAAAGCCCACATTGAAGAAAGAGTGAATGAGGTTATTGCTCAAAGACTTCAAGAGCAAGAAGCGGAGAATGCCAATCGTTCTCTTAGTGACCTCACCTCGGCTGCCATGAGCTACGATTATCCGGACAGCATAGTTTCCCCCGATGGCACGGGAAATTTTGAGCTGAGGCCGGCATTCATTAATTTGGTGAGCCAAAATCAGTATGGTGGAGGTGCTCTTGAAGATCCTCATGCACACATGGAGCGGTTTATCCGCAATTGCAACACTTATCGAGTTCAGAATGTTTCAGCGGACACCATCCGCTTGAGTTTGTTCCCTTTTTCTTTGAGGGACACTGCTGAAGAATGGTTGAATTCACAGCCCCATGGTAGCATCACATCTTGGGAAGACTTGGCTGAGAAATTCACCACAAGGTTTGTTCCAAGAGCCCTCTTGAGAAAGCTCAAGAACGACATCATGACCTTTGCTCAATTTACCGATGAGAATCTTTATGAATCTTGGGAAAGGTTCAAAAAGCTCTTGAAGAGGTGTCCTCAACACAACCTTACCCAAGCTGAACAAGTAGCAAAGTTCTATGATGGTCTCCAATATTCTTCGAGGTTTGGCTTGGATGCGGCTTCAAACGGTGAGTTCGATGCCTTACTTCCACAAGTGGGGTACGAGTTGATTGAAAAAATGGCTATAAGAGCTATGAACTCAAGTAATGAACGCCAAGCCCGAAGAGGAGTCCTAGAGGTTGAGGCTTATGATTAGCTCATGGCCTCCAACAAGCAACTCTCCAAGCAAATGAATGAGATTCAAAATCAAATGAAGACTACCAAGATTGGTGGTCGAGTTGCCAAATTGGAGTGTGTGACTTGTGGAGGGCCACATGACAGCGAAGAATGTACAGAGACTAGACCGGAGGAGGAAGTGAAGGCCATGGGTCAAGCTCGGAATGACCCATTTTCAAATACTTACAATCTAGGATGGAGGAATCACCCTAATTTTTCTTGGAGGCAAGGTAATAGTGGGCAAGGAAATGGCTTTCAAAGGCAATTTCCTAGCCAAGGATTCCAAGGCCAAAGCTTAAGACAACCTCAAGTGCGAGGAGAAGGTGAAGGTAGTGGTTCCAAGAAGAGCTTAGAAGAGTTGGTGGAAACTTTCATCAACCGGACGGAGAATAATTACAAGAATCAAGAGGCGGCTATCAAGAATCTTGAGAATCAATTTGGCCAGCTGGCCAAGCAAATAGCCGAGAGACCTCAAGGTAAGTTTCCTTCCGACAATATCCCCAATCCTAAGCAAGAAAATGCCTCTGTTGTAGCCACTAGAAGTGGGAGAGTGATGAATGAATTGAAGAAAAAAACAGAGGGAGAAAAGAGAATGGAGATAGTGGAAGGAGAAGTAGTTGTGCCTATTAAGGTGAGAGAGGAAGTTGATCTTACTCCTGAAACTAGCAAGGTTCTGTTCCCTAAAGCATTGGCTAAGAAGAGCTTAGATAAAAAGTTTTCAAAATTTGTTGATGTTTTCAAAAATATCCACATTAGTATTCCTTTTGCCGATGAGACGGTGTTGATGACGGAGGAATGTAGTGCCATTTTGCAGCGGAAAATGCCAAAGAAAAGAAGGGACCCCGAAAGTTTCATTATTCCGGTAGAAATTGAAGGCATGGCAGATGTGGAAGCCTTGTGTGATCTAGGAGCGAGCATCAATTTGATGTCGCTCACCATGTTTGAGAGGCTGAACCTAGGAGAGGTTACCCCAACCATGCTATCCTTGCAAATGGCGGATCGATCCCTCAAGACTCCATATGGGATTGTGGAGGATGTCATGGTGAGGGTGGACAAGTATGTGTTCCCCGTGGATTTTGTTGTGTTTGATATGGAGGAGGATGAGAAGATTCCTCTCATTCTTGGTCGACCTTTCTTAGCTACTGGTAGAGCTAAGATTGACGTTGACAAGGGTCACCTCATTTCTGTGTTGGTAAGGAAAAGGTACGGTTTTCTGTTTTTAATCCTATGATTGAGACTAACCATGATAACAATTTTGTTTGTGATGTGATTACAAGAAAATCGAAAGTTCCGGAAGAGACCCCAAGGCTAATGAAACAGTTGATGAGTTCCATCCGGCTCTCATCAAGCTTGTTAGTGGTAACAAGTATGGGTGATCCAAGTACGAGAACTTACATGCTCACATGGTGAAGTTTACCCAAGCTAGCTCCCTTGCTAAGATTGAGGGTGTTTCAAGTGATGAAGTGAAGATTAAACTCTTCCCTCATTCTTTGACAAGGGAGGCTAGAGCTTGGTTTAATAAGCAAGAGGACATTGCCTCATGGGAGGATTTACTTCAGACGTTTTGTGCAAGGTTTCTTCCTTGTACTTATGGAAAATTGATCAATGGTAAGGAATTTCCTTCCTAACACCATCGGAAGGAGAGTCCACCTAGGACTATAACCTAGGGCTAAATGGGAGACAACCCATTCTTTTTATTTTTTCTCTTTTTTCTCTTTTTTCTCTTTTTTCTCTTTTCTTTATTTTAATTTTGTAGCATTTTAGGTGTTTAAATTCAAAAAAAAAAAAGGGGAAAAAATTTTGGAAAACACTGGGCAGAACGCCTAGGCGCCAATTCACGAGCGCCTAGGCGCCAATTAATGACAGAGGCACTGCCTCTGGAACTAGGGCCAGCGCCTAAGCGCTCCCCACGAACGCTCCTGTGCGTTTTTTTGCCCAGATTTTGGGTTTTAAAACCCCACCTTTTCATTTTCCCACTCTTAACTGTCATTCCTTCATAAAAACCACACCCCACTCTCTCCATACCCCATTTCTACCTCTCATTTCTCACTTGCACACACTATGACTCTTCCAATTGCTTCCAAGTTTTGCATTGCTTCAAGTTCCTTTCACTTGCACCCACTCATTCTCAAGTGGTAAGTTCTATCTTTCACTTTCCTTCATCTTTATTCATGGGTGTTGCAATGCATGCTTCTTTTGGGTTTGGGTGAGTGAATTTGTAAGGCCCAAGTTTTAACGCTTTGGATAAGTGAATAAAATAAAAGAGTTATTTGATTAAGATAAATTTGGGAAGGAAAAAGGTTCAGGAAAAGTCCAAGAATTTATCGAAAAACCGATAAGAGTTATAGCACGACTAACATACGCTTAATCCTAGGCCAAAGGTATTAGTGAATAGTTAATTTACGCTTTAGGACACGATGGAAACTAATTCCAAAAATCCTCAGAGAAATGTTAGAACTTCTCTTTTCCGTCCTTAAACAATCATTTCGATGCGAAATCCTGGAAAGTACGAACGTCAAATTCCAATTCTCGGAAGTTTGCCGAAACGGAATCCCTGATAGTTCGAGAAAACCTAAGATCGACAGACGATGAAGACTTTTTCTATTCGGAGCTGCAAGAGAAGATTCCACCCGCGTTCTCCTATTTCTCTCATCATTCCTAATCTTTCTTCAGAAGGAAGTTTTCTCATCCGACGATCACTGCAAAAAGTAGTTTTTCGGGATAATCCGGCTTACACCGACTTATGCCGATTTTGGATCTTTTGGTTTAATTCCAAGAATCCTGTTTTGAGTTCTGGAATTCTGTCGCCAGAACCTATCTTAGAATGCGCAGAGGAACGCGCAGGAAAAATCGGAATCGCAAAAAAATCTTTTTTCCGCTTTTTCCAAAACCTATAAATAGCTTGAAAATTAGATTTTTTGCAAAAAAAAATACCCATTCCCCTCCCCAAACCCGCGAGCACCTAGAGAGAGAGAGAGATCCGGATCTTCGTCGTTTCTTGCCCGTTTGCTTCACCGATCGTCACTAGTCGAAGACCTCGAGGTAGGTAAACTATACTCTCCTTCGAATCGTCGTTTATGTCCACTTCTCCTACGACTTTCTGAGTTCAAAATTTTGAGGTTTTTGAAAAACTGTTCAAATACGCTGATTTCAGTGTCTAAACTTCTTCCCTGCATGCTCCTGAGCGTGTTCTGCGGATTAGATTTTGTCGAATGTCGACGAAATGCCGCCGGGATCAATTTCTACCTTAAATACCCATTTTTCGGCAAAGTCGCAACCTTTACGCTCTAATCTATCGACTTGGCTTAGTGCTAGTAGGATTTGTCGTCATAAACGTCGTTGTGGACGTCCCCATCCAATTTGTTTTTCAAAAATCCAATTTTGAAATTTTGAGCTAAAAATAATGACCAAACTACCCCTATATCAGTTTTCGATCCGAAAATTTTTCCGAGCTTAGAACCGTCTTAGTTATGGCTTATGTTAACCTAGAAACCAAGTTTGATCGAAGAAAAATTGACCCTCCCAATTAAGGAAAGTGGCCGAGAGCTATACCAAGGGGGGAGGAAATCCGACTTTTTCGAAAACTTGTCTTAACGCGTTAGATTGTCGTACCACAGAGTTTGTAATGTACCGTGTAACCCTAGGACTTATTGCTTGCTGAGTTTCTGACTCAATGTGTTGATTTCTGTGATTTTGGCTTAAGGTTCTTTTGAGGAGTTTCCTGGAGATCAAGGCGAGGAACGTGAAGGAGGTTGTGAGGAAAACGCTGGAGGAGTTACAGGTGAGGGCTACTCTCTGAATTACTAGATAATGCTTTAGGTGTCGACAAGTTCGACTTGATTTATGTGTTATGCACTTAATTGCTAAATGTCTGAATTGTTCTCTGAGGCTTCGGCCGACCTTGTTGAGTAATTGATGCCATGATATTGTGTGCTAAATGATTCACATGCTATGTGCTACATGGTTAACTTAGGATGTGTTGGAATATGCTGTTTATGCTTTTGACTGAGCTGTTTTATTTATGCTATTCCACTTGTACCTGAGATTCTGAAGAGTGAGGTTTACGGGCAGGTCATGCCAAATTTTTATGAGATTTTGAGAGAGTTTGAAAGGACGAACGAAGTTCGGACCTTGTTATATTTTAATGGATCGAGACCTTCTCAGAAATTAATTGGGATTATGGGATCCCTGAAACTCATAGGAAGTATCGTAAGACTAAACGAAATCTATTTTCTTAAAGAAAATTCATAAGACATTAACCAATCTCTAAACCCCTTGAACAATGATAACAACTTTAGATAAGAGCTTAGAGCCTGAATATTAGTCTTGAAGATATGAGAAGTGTCGTCGAGTCCAAGTCTTGAGGAAACTTACAAGTTTCCGAGTATGCTTATACTTTTTCGCTCGATGAGCAGTTTAATGTTTGGCTATCTAAAGTTTAGCCGGAGACTATAAGTTTCCAAGTACTTCGGTACCTTTTCGCTCGATGAGCAGTTTATTGATTGGCTATCTAAAGTTTAGCCGGGAACCATGAGTTCCAAAGTACATTCTTCTTCTTTTGATTAATTCATTTTGTCGCAGAATCGACGTTTGCCTTAGGGTAGGCTTTTTAGAGACAATAAGTTAGCTAGAACACGTGACGACGTGTCGAGTGAGGTCGGAGACGTTGTTTGGCTAATCACTTGCATTCATGCACTCATTTTGAGGTTAATACACGGCGTGATACCGGACCTCGGTGGATTCCAAAATGGTCATAAGACCCGGATTTCCATATTTAGGACACTACGGTGGTCCTTAGTAGCAGACGGAATGGCAGACCTACGGGTTCACTGCTGATCTGACTACTTTTGTGTGGTGTAAGAGGCGCCCGAGCGGAATGGTCCCACTTTGGCCGGTGTTAGGGCTGACTCGATGGTGTCCATCCTTCTTCCGGAATGCATTTTGTTACCCAGCATTGCATTTCATGCAACATACATGCTGACTTAGTTGCTGAGTGTGATTGGTACCTGTTTATCCTACTTGAGGCATGCTAATTGTTATTATGATCTTTATATTCATTGTGATATATGCAACCCTAGGATGTTATCCCTAAACGTATAAGCCTGAGAGGCTAAATAATTATTACCCTATATATCTGGTTTTATTATTTATATAATTCTTTGGAGTTGACCCTCGCGTCTTCTGTGTGTGTTTGGGCGGACTACGCCATTGTCAGTTGAGTATGGCGGACCGGTTCACGATGGTTCACCCTTCAGGGGAAACTAGGTTGAAGAAGCTTGATCAGGAGGACTACGGTTCAGGGGTGGTCGACCCCGCTGGCCACCGAGCGACTTACTCGAGATGGGATTAGTGTAGGAGTAGTGTCGATGCTCTGACCGTCATGCTTCAGTTTTGGGGACAGGGTAGTTTCCTACCGGTAGCTTTTTGTGTGGTTTCCTATGGAGATCCCAGAGAGCTGGTTGGATTTAGGGGGTCTTTTCTTAGGCCGCTGGGCCAACTTGTTCTCAGATTTTGAGGTTTAGTGTTGCGGACACAGTATTTTTACCTTGGACTGTACATTTTGCCTTCAGACGTTACTCTCTTTCTGTCACCCGTCACTGGAGGTTACTCGTGACGTGGTTGTATTTAGCGAGGCATGTATATATAGTTGTATAGTAGTTTCTTTTATCTTTTGTTGGGAAGTTTATTGCTTTCTGTCTTTAGTTATATTGTCGAAAAAAAATAATTCACGTTTTTTTTTCCGCTTAAGTATTTCTTTTGGTTACTAAAGTGACGCCACCGAAATCGGGGTGTTACATTGTGGTATCAGAGCTTGTCGAGTCTTTCGGGAGTCTTTGGGGAATAGGTCTTCTGTGCTAGGTTGTGTGACTCTGCAAAGAGTAAAAATTGATTGTCTGCCAAGCGATTTGTCGCTTAGAATTGATTGAAGTTATTGCTTAATCATATTGTATAGTATGTTTATCCGATGATGAGTACTAACTGTTTGTTTGACTAAGCATAGGATGGTAAGCCCTGACCGTATGGCGAAGGCAATAGCTACCATGATTGAGGCAATGATGAATCAGGCTACTGAGGATGCTTACAGACGCGCTGAGGAGGCGGCACGTGAGCAACCTCAACCGCTAATCGAGGCGTCCCAGTACCAGCAAAGTAGGTTGGACCGAGCTGGAACTGGAGGACCAGTGAGGTCAGGTTCTCAGGAGTACCGTCAGTTGGGGCCGTATCAGCATCCGAAGGAGAGGGGTTTTACCCCAAGCTCTTCTAAGCCTTCGACTATTGCCACTCCAGGGGCAGGAAGCCAATCGGCACATTCTGAGGTGACATGTTTCAGGTGTGGAAAGAATGGACACTATGCTAATGCATGTCTGGACCAAGGGCCTCGATGTTTTAATTGCAACCAGATAGGGCACTTGGCCGTGAACTGTAGGACGTTCCAAGCGGGACCGTCTGACAACAAGATGAAGGGTAAACTTCCTGCCAAATCTAAAGGGGCGAGGAAGCAAGTAACGTGTTACAGGTGCAAGAAGGTGGGACACCACTCTAACAAGTGTCCAGACGGGAGACCTCTATGTTTCAACTGCAATCGCCCGGGGCATCAAGCCAAGGATTGCAATGTAACCAGGGGTGAGCCATCTGTGCCTACGGTAAGAGGAAGACATCCTGCTGCACGGGGAGGAGTCTATGTCTCGTGCGGCGAGGGAGCTGACGGACTAGTCAGAGGAGAGCGCACAAACGATGGTAACCTTCTGACTATTCCTTCTCATTCTAGTATAATACGCTCCATTACTCTCGTAGCACATGCGACGCACCAATTTTACTTAAATTGTTTAAGCATTGACTTTATAGTTATTACGCCTAATAATACTTTATTTGACCGTTGCTCGTGTTTAAACTAAAGAAGTTACACGAGGTTTAGAATAACACGTTAAGCCTAGAAAGTAGTCTTGCACCGATGCGTTTAACAAGAAGCTAGAAGCTGAAGGGTGAATCTCAGAGAGATTCCGTATGGATAGTATACGTATAGTGTCAAGAGTGTGTAGTTCCGTAGCGGCATCATTGAGGATTTAATATCAAGATCTTTGTGACTGCTGGATGTTAGGAACTCATTGACTGTTCCAGTGGGTTTTTCTAAATCTTCACTTTCGATGTATTAGGGCTGATCAACTTAATATTGAGGGGGTGATATTCGGAATCAGAACTGGCAATGGACTTTGATAGATGGATTGGTAAGATTAATTTGATTGGATCGAGGTTTAGTTGAGTTGGGAAGTAAAGTTCTTGTTAAGTAATTGATCTCCTTTGGGGAGGAGTTATAGTTTAAGAAATGGATATTCATTTAAGAAGTATTGAAGAATTAAAGGACATTTGAGGTCCAAACTTGGTGAAAGTTTAGGTTTTAAGTCTATGAATTCTTGTCTCAAGTGCGTAGGACTCAAGGTTTGTCAGGTTTTGATCGAGAGACTAAGTATCGGATTGATTGGAGGACGATCTAGTTACGGAAATAAAGAGTTAGTATTAAGATGAATACTTGAGGTTGTTATATGTGGACAAATTTCTTAGAGTCTAAGAGTGAATGGAACTTGGTTATGGATTCCGATATTGCATGCTGGGGTTAGCAAGTGAATTTCACTAAGTTAAGTGAGGATTTAAGGGTTAAGATTGACCTTGGGAGGTGAAAATCATGTTCGAATCAGAGATTTAGTGGCGTTGGCATTAATGATTGTAGTTAAACCTCCGAATGTTGAGGGATCGGAGGATAAAATGACTAGTTAAGTTTCCTAAGGTACAGCTATGGTTTGATCTTCTAGGGAATAAGTTCGGATTTGGGGGAAGTGTTAAGGATTTTAGGTAATTGTAAAGTGGGTTGTGAATAAGTGAAGGTTGGTTTTATGGTTCGAGTAAGGGAAGTCTCGAAAAAGGGGAGATGACAATGATGGATTGTAAGATATTAAGATGATGAATAGCTTATAAGTTGCTGATGAATGGAGGTTAAAAGGGACTGGGTCTAGCGATGCACAAGGTATTAAGACTCACGTCGAGTTTTACTTTGAGTGATGACTAAGTAGAAGATTGATTTCATGGTGCGAATGAGGATGGTTACGAAGTTGGAATCGACGTTAATGGACTAGTAGATTCCAAGGGAATAGTTCGTCTATGAGTTATAGAGCGATCGAGTTAAGTTTTGAATCATGAGTGGAGATCACGAGGACAGGTTGAACATTCACTCTGGAATGCCAGAGGTGTACTGAGTTTAAGCAGAATTTTTGGACGAACAAAAGTAAAGGATCAAGTGGTTAAGGTTGTGCAATTGCACGTAGCGTCAACCAATGTTATTTCCAACATAGAACCGACACGAGTGGTCGAGCAGGACGACATAGAGCTTAAAGTACTTGTTTGACCAGAAGGAGTTGAACATGAGACAACGACGCTGGATGGAATTTCTCAAGGATTACGATTTTACCTTACAATACCATCCTGGAAAGGCTAATGTCGTTGCTGATGCATTGAGCAGGAAGATGCATATCTCATCAATGATGGTTAAGGAGCTGCAACTGCTGGAACAATTTTGAGATTTGAGCTTAGATGTGAGAGCATCTGAGGGAGAACTGAAGTTTGGGATGATCAAGATCACCAATGGATTGATGGAAGAAATCCGAGACCAACAGTTACAAGATGAATTTTTACTCGGAAAATAAGAATTTAGTAATTCAGGGTAAGGACCCGGAATTCAAGGTAGGGAGTGACAATATCCTGCGATGCAAGGATAGAGTGTGCGTACCTAACAACCCTGACTTAAGGAGGTTGATTATGGACGAAGGTCACAAAAGCAAGTTGAGCATTCACCCTGGAATGAAAAAGATGTATCAGGACTTGAAGGTGAATTTTTGGTGGCCAGGAATGAAAAGACAAGTGGCAGAATATGTAGCTGCATGTTTAACCTGTCAAAAGGCGAAGGTGGAACATCAGAAATCTTCAGGTATGCTACAAAGTTTGGATGTACCTCAATGGAAATGGGATAGCATATCGATGGATTTTGTCGTGGCATTGCCAAGGACTCAAAAGGATATGATTCGATTTGGGTAATCGTGGATCGACTGACTAAGTCGGCTCAATTCATACCTGTGAGGACCACGTACAACGTGGAGAAGCTATCAGAGATATATATAGCTGAGATTGTGCGACTTCATGGAGTGCCAACATGTATCGTTTCCGATAGAGACCCGAAGTTTACTTCACATTTGTGGGGAGCTATTCATAATGCTTTGGGAACGAGGCTGAGATTAAGTTCTGCTTATCATCCACAGACTGATGGGCAAACTGAGAGAACTATCCAATCATTGGAGGATTTGCTACGAGCTTGCGTGTTAGACAACAAGGGCAGTTGGGATACCCTATTGTCACTGATTGAGTTCACATACAACAATAATTTTCATACGACCATAGGCATGGCACCGTATGAGGCTTTGTATGGCCGCAGGTGTAGAACGCCTTTATGTTGGTATCAAGATGGAGAGAATTTGTTAGTAGGACCGGAACTTCTGCAACAGACAACTGAGAAGATTAAACAGATCAGAGAGAAGATGAAGGCTTCTTAGAGTAGACAGGAGAGCTATGTAGATCAAAGGCGCAGAACCCTGGAATTCGAAGAAGGAGATCATGTGTTTCTGCGAGTTACCCAGACTACAGGAGTTGGTCGAGCAATCAAGTCAAGAAAGCTGACGCCAAAGTTCATTGGACCTTATCAGATTACTCGTCGTGTAGGACCGGTAGCTTATCAGATCGCACTACCGCCTTTTCTATCAAACGTTCACGATGTATTCCATGTGTCACAACTGCGGAAGTATATTGCTGATCGGACGCACGTCATCGAGCTGGATGACATTGAGTTGAAGGATAACTTGTCTTTCGAGACACCGCCAATCAGCATTGGTGACACAAGGATAAAGCAGTTGAGGGGAAAAGAGATCGAGTTAGTGAAGGTTATTTGGAACAAGGACACCGGCGATGCGACGTGGGAGCTGAAAAGAAAGATCAAGGAACAGTATCCAGAACTTTTTACTGACCCTTAAGTTTCGAGGTCGAAACTTTCTTTTTGGAGGGTAGTAATGTAAGGCCCAAGTTTTAACGCTTTGGATAAGTGAATAAAATAAAAGAGTTATTTGATTAAGATAAATTTGGGAAGGAAAAAGGTTCAGGAAAAGTCCAAGAATTTATCGAAAAACCGATAAGAGTTATAGCACGACTAACATACGCTTAATCCTAGGCCAAAGGTATTAGTGAATAGTTAATTTACGCTTTAGGACACGATGGAAACTAATTCCAAAAATCCTCAGAGAAATGTTAGAACTTCTCTTTTCCGTCCTTAAACAATCATTTCGATGTGAAATCCTGGAAAGTACGAACGTCAAATTCCAATTCTCGGAAGTTTGCCGAAACGGAATCCCTGATAGTTCGAGAAAACCTAAGATCGACAGACGATGAAGACTTTTTCTATTCGGAGCTGCAAGAGAAGATTCCACCCGCGTTCTCCTATTTCTCTCATCATTCCTAATCTTTCTTCAGAAGGCAGTTTTCTCATCCGACGATCACTGCAAAAAGTAGTTTTTCGGGATAATCCGGCTTACACCGACTTATGCCGATTTTGGATCTTTTGGTTTAATTCCAAGAATCCTGTTTTGAGTTCTGGAATTCTGTCGCCAGAACCTATCTTAGAATGCGCAGAGGAACGCGCAGGAAAAATCGGAATCGCAAAAAAATCTTTTTTCCGCTTTTTCCAAAACCTATAAATAGCTTGAAAATTAGATTTTTTGCAAAAAAAAATACCCATTTCCCCTCCCCAAACCCGCGAGCACCTAGAGAGAGAGAGAGATCCGGATCTTCGTCGTTTCTTGCCCGTTTGCTTCACCGATCGTCACTAATCGAAGACCTCGAGGTAGGTAAACTATACTCTCCTTCGAATCGTCGTTTCTGTCCACTTCTCCTACGACTTTCTGAGTTCAAAATTTTGAGGTTTTTGAAAAACTGTTCAAATACGCTGATTTCAGTGTCTAAACTTCTTCCCTGCATGCTCCTGAGCGTGTTCTGCGGATTAGATTTTGTCGAATGTCGACGAAATGCCGCCGGGATCAATTTCTACCTTAAATACCCATTTTTCGGCAAAGTCGCAACCTTTACGCTCTAATCTATCGACTTGGCTTAGTGCTAGTAGGATTTGTCGTCATAAACGTCGTTGTGGACGTCCCCATCCAATTTGTTTTTCAAAAATCCAATTTTGAAATTTTGAGCTAAAAATAATGACCAAACTACCCCTATATCAGTTTTCGATCCGAAAATTTTTCCGAGCTTAGAACCGTCTTAGTTATGGCTTATGTTAACCTAGAAACCAAGTTTGATCGAAGAAAAATTGACCCTCCCAATTAAGGAAAGTGGCCGAGAGCTATACCAAGGGGGGAGGAAATCCGACTTTTTCGAAAACTTGTCTTAACGCGTTAGATTGTCGTACCACAGAGTTTGTAATGTACCGTGTAACCCTAGGACTTATTGCTTGCTGAGTTTCTGACTCAATGTGTTGATTTCTGTGATTTTGGCTTAAGGTTCTTTTGAGGAGTTTCCTGGAGATCAAGGCGAGGAACGTGAAGGAGGTTGTGAGGAAAACGCTGGAGGAGTTACAGGTGAGGGCTACTCTCTGAATTACTAGATAATGCTTTAGGTGTCGACAAGTTCGACTTGATTTATGTGTTATGCACTTAATTGCTAAATGTCTGAATTGTTCTCTGAGGCTTCGGCCGACCTTGTTGAGTAATTGATGCCATGATATTGTGTGCTAAATGATTCACATGCTATGTGCTACATGGTTAACTTAGGATGTGTTGGAATATGCTGTTTATGCTTTTGACTGAGCTGTTTTATTTATGCTATTCCACTTGTACCTGAGATTCTGAAGAGTGAGGTTTACGGGCAGGTCATGCCAAATTTTTATGAGATTTTGAGAGAGTTTGAAAGGACGAACGAAGTTCGGACCTTGTTATATTTTAATGGATCGAGACCTTCTCAGAAATTAATTGGGATTATGGGATCCCTGAAACTCATAGGAAGTATCATAAGACTAAACGAAATCTATTTTCTTAAAGAAAATTCATAAGACATTAACCAATCTCTAAACCCCTTGAACAATGATAACAACTTTAGATAAGAGCTTAGAGCCTGAATATTAGTCTTGAAGATATGAGAAGTGTCGTCGAGTCCAAGTCTTGAGGAAACTTACAAGTTTCCGAGTATGCTTATACTTTTTCGCTCGATGAGCAGTTTAATGTTTGGCTATCTAAAGTTTAGCCGGAGACTATAAGTTTCCAAGTACTTCGGTACCTTTTCGCTCGATGAGCAGTTTATTGATTGGCTATCTAAAGTTTAGCCGGGAACCATGAGTTCCAAAGTACATTCTTCTTCTTTTGATTAATTCATTTTGTCGCAGAATCGACGTTTGCCTTAGGGTAGGCTTTTTAGAGACAATAAGTTAGCTAGAACACGTGACGACGTGTCGAGTGAGGTCGGAGACGTTGTTTGGCTAATCACTTGCATTCATGCACTCATTTTGAGGTTAATACACGGCGTGATACCGGACCTCGGTGGATTCCAAAATGGTCATAAGACCCGGATTTCCATATTTAGGACACTACGGTGGTCCTTAGTAGCAGACGGAATGGCAGACCTACGGTTTCACTGCTGATCTGACTACTTTTGTGTGGTGTAAGAGGCGCCCGAGCGGAATGGTCCCACTTTGGCCGGTGTTAGGGCTGACTCGATGGTGTCCATCCTTCTTCCGGAATGCATTTTGTTACCCAGCATTGCATTTCATGCAACATACATGCTGACTTAGTTGCTGAGTGTGATTGGTACCTGTTTATCCTACTTGAGGCATGCTAATTGTTATTATGATCTTTATATTCATTGTGATATATGCAACCCTAGGATGTTATCCCTAAACATATAAGCCTGAGAGGCTAAATAATTATTACCCTATATATCTGGTTTTATTATTTATATAATTCTTTGGAGTTGACCCTCGCGTCTTCTGTGTGTGTTTGGGCGGACTACGCCATTGTCAGTTGAGTATGGCGGACCGGTTCACGATGGTTCACCCTTCAGGGGAAACTAGGTTGAAGAAGCTTGATCAGGAGGACTACGGTTCAGGGGTGGTCGACCCCGCTGGCCACCGAGCGACTTACTCGAGATGGGATTAGTGTAGGAGTAGTGTCGATGCTCTGACCGTCATGCTTCAGTTTTGGGGACAGGGTAGTTTCCTACCGGTAGCTTTTTGTGTGGTTTCCTATGGAGATCCCAGAGAGCTGGTTGGATTTAGGGGGTCTTTTCTTAGGCCGCTGGGCCAACTTGTTCTCAGATTTTGAGGTTTAGTGTTGCGGACACAGTATTTTTACCTTGGACTGTACATTTTGCCTTCAGACGTTACTCTCTTTCTGTCACCCGTCACTGGAGGTTACTCGTGACGTGGTTGTATTTAGCGAGGCATGTATATATAGTTGTATAGTAGTTTCTTTTATCTTTTGTTGGGAAGTTTATTGCTTTCTGTCTTTAGTTATATTGTCGAAAAAAAATAATTCACGTTTTTTTTTCCGCTTAAGTATTTCTTTTGGTTACTAAAGTGACGCCACCGAAATCGGGGTGTTACATTGTGGTATCAGAGCTTGTCGAGTCTTTCGGGAGTCTTTGGGGAATAGGTCTTCTGTGCTAGGTTGTGTGACTCTGCAAAGAGTAAAAATTGATTGTCTGCCAAGCGATTTGTCGCTTAGAATTGATTGAAGTTATTGCTTAATCATATTGTATAGTATGTTTATCCGATGATGAGTACTAACTGTTTGTTTGACTAAGCATAGGATGGTAAGCCCTGACCGTATGGCGAAGGCAATAGCTACCATGATTGAGGCAATGATGAATCAGGCTACTGAGGATGCTTACAGACGCGCTGAGGAGGCGGCACGTGAGCAACCTCAACCGCTAATCGAGGCGTCCCAGTACCAGCAAAGTAGGTTGGACCGAGCTGGAACTGGAGGACCAGTGAGGTCAGGTTCTCAGGAGTACCGTCAGTTGGGGCCGTATCAGCATCCGAAGGAGAGGGGTTTTACCCCAAGCTCTTCTAAGCCTTCGACTACTGCCACTCCAGGGGCAGGAAGCCAATCGGCACATTCTGAGGTGACATGTTTCAGGTGTGGAAAGAATGGACACTATGCTAATGCATGTCTGGACCAAGGGCCTCGATGTTTTAATTGCAACCAGATAGGGCACTTGGCCGTGAACTGTAGGACGTTCCAAGCGGGACCGTCTGACAACAAGATGAAGGGTAAACTTCCTGCCAAATCTAAAGGGGCGAGGAAGCAAGTAACGTGTTACAGGTGCAAGAAGGTGGGACACCACTCTAACAAGTGTCCAGACGGGAGACCTCTATGTTTCAACTGCAATCGCCCGGGGCATCAAGCCAAGGATTGCAATGTAACCAGGGGTGAGCCATCTGTGCCTACGGTAAGAGGAAGACATCCTGCTGCACGGGGAGGAGTCTATGTCTCGTGCGGCGAGGGAGCTGACGGACTAGTCAGAGGAGAGCGCACAAACGATGGTAACCTTCTGACTATTCCTTCTCATTCTAGTATAATACGCTCCATTACTCTCGTAGCACATGCGACGCACCAATTTTACTTAAATTGTTTAAGCATTGACTTTATAGTTATTACGCCTAATAATACTTTATTTGACCGTTGCTCGTGTTTAAACTATAGAAGTTACACGAGGTTTAGAATAACACGTTAAGCCTAGAAAGTAGTCTTGCACCGATGCGTTTAACAAGAAGCTAGAAGCTGAAGGGTGAATCTCAGAGAGATTCCGTATGGATAGTATACGTATGGTGTCAAGAGTGTGTAGTTCCGTAGCGGCATCATTGAGGATTTAATATCAAGATCTTTGTGACTGCTGGATGTTAGGAACTCATTGACTGTTCCAGTGGGTTTTTCTAAATCTTCACTTTCGATGTATTAGGGCTGATCAACTTAATATTGAGGGGGTGATATTCGGAATCAGAACTGGCAATGGACTTTGATAGATGGATTGGTAAGATTAATTTGATTGGATCGAGGATTAGTTGAGTTGGGAAGTAAAGTTCTTGTTAAGTAATTGATCTCCTTTGGGGAGGAGTTATAGTTTAAGAAATGGATATTCATTTAAGAAGTATTGAAGAATTAAAGGACATTTGAGGTCCAAACTTGGTGAAAGTTTAGGTTTTAAGTCTATGAATTCTTGTCTCAAGTGCGTAGGACTCAAGGTTTGTCAGGTTTTGATCGAGAGACTAAGTATCGGATTGATTGGAGGACGATCTAGTTACGGAAATAAAGAGTTAGTATTAAGATGAATACTTGAGGTTGTTATATGTGGACAAATTTCTTAGAGTCTAAGAGTGAATGGAACTTGGTTATGGATTCTGATATTGCATGCTGGGGTTAGTAAGTGAATTTCACTAAGTTAAGTGAGGATTTAAGGGTTAAGATTGACCTTGGGAGGTGAAAATCATGTTCGAATCAGAGATTTAGTGGCGTTGGCATTAATGATTGTAGTTAAACCTCCGAATGTTGAGGGATCGGAGGATAAAATGACTAGTTAAGTTTCCTAAGGTACAGCTATGGTTTGATCTTCTAGGGAATAAGTTCGGATTTGGGGGAAGTGTTAAGGATTTTAGGTAATTGTAAAGTGGGTTGTGAATAAGTGAAGGTTGGTTTTATGGTTCGAGTAAGGGAAGTCTCGAAAAAGGGGAGATGACAATGATGGATTGTAAGATATTAAGATGATGAATAGCTTATAAGTTGCTGATGAATGGAGGTTAAAAGGGACTGGGTCTAGCGATGCACAAGGTATTAAGACTCACGTCGAGTTTTACTTTGAGTGATGACTAAGTAGAAGATTGATTTCATGGTGCGAATGAGGATGGTTACGAAGTTGGAATCGACGTTAATGGACTAGTAGATTCCAAGGGAATAGTTCGTCTATGAGTTATAGAGCGATCGAGTTAAGTTTTGAATCATGAGTGGAGATCACGAGGACAGGTTGAACATTCACTCTGGAATGCCAGAGGTGTACTGAGTTTAAGCAGAATTTTTGGACGAACAAAAGTAAAGGATCAAGTGGTTAAGGTTGTGCAATTGCACGTAGCGTCAACCAATGTTATTTCCAACATAGAACCGACACGAGTGGTCGAGCAGGACGACATAGAGCTTAAAGTACTTGTTTGACCAGAAGGAGTTGAACATGAGACAACGACGCTGGATGGAATTTCTCAAGGATTACGATTTTACCTTACAATACCATCCTGGAAAGGCTAATGTCGTTGCTGATGCATTGAGCAGGAAGATGCATATCTCATCAATGATGGTTAAGGAGCTGCAACTGCTGGAACAATTTTGAGATTTGAGCTTAGATGTGAGAGCATCTGAGGGAGAACTGAAGTTTGGGATGATCAAGATCACCAATGGATTGATGGAAGAAATCCGAGACCAACAGTTACAAGATGAATTTTTACTCGGAAAATAAGAATTTAGTAATTCAGGGTAAGGACCCGGAATTCAAGGTAGGGAGTGACAATATCCTGCGATGCAAGGATAGAGTGTGCGTACCTAACAACCCTGACTTAAGGAGGTTGATTATGGACGAAGGTCACAAAAGCAAGTTGAGCATTCACCCTGGAATGAAAAAGATGTATCAGGACTTGAAGGTGAATTTTTGGTGGCCAGGAATGAAAAGACAAGTGGCAGAATATGTAGCTGCATGTTTAACCTGTCAAAAGGCGAAGGTGGAACATCAGAAATCTTCAGGTATGCTACAAAGTTTGGATGTACCTCAATGGAAATGGGATAGCATATCGATGGATTTTGTCGTGGCATTGCCAAGGACTCAAAAGGATATGATTCGATTTGGGTAATCGTGGATCGACTGACTAAGTCGGCTCAATTCATACCTGTGAGGACCACGTACAACGTGGAGAAGCTATCAGAGATATATATCGCTGAGATTGTGCGACTTCATGGAGTGCCAACAAGTATCGTTTCCGATAGAGACCCGAAGTTTACTTCACATTTGTGGGGAGCTATTCATAATGCTTTGGGAACGAGGCTGAGATTAAGTTCTGCTTATCATCCACAGACTGATGGGCAAACTGAGAGAACTATCCAATCATTGGAGGATATGCAACCCTAGGATGTTATCCCTAAACGTATAAGCCTGAGAGGCTAAATAATTATTACCCTATATATCTGGTTTTATTATTTATATAATTCTTTGGAGTTGACCCTCGCGTCTTCTGTGTGTGTTTGGGCGGACTACGCCATTGTCAGTTGAGTATGGCGGACCGGTTCACGATGGTTCACCCTTCAGGGGAAACTAGGTTGAAGAAGCTTGATCAGGAGGACTACGGTTCAGGGGTGGTCGACCCCGCTGGCCACCGAGCGACTTACTCGAGATGGGATTAGTGTAGGAGTAGTGTCGATGCTCTGACCGTCATGCTTCAGTTTTGGGGACAGGGTAGTTTCCTACCGGTAGCTTTTTGTGTGGTTTCCTATGGAGATCCCAGAGAGCTGGTTGGATTTAGGGGGTCTTTTCTTAGGCCGCTGGGCCAACTTGTTCTCAGATTTTGAGGTTTAGTGTTGCGGACACAGTATTTTTACCTTGGACTGTACATTTTGCCTTCGGGCGTTACTCTCTTTCTGTCACCCGTCACTGGAGGTTACTCGTGACGTGGTTGTATTTAGCGAGGCATGTATATATAGTTGTATAGTAGTTTCTTTTATCTTTTGTTGGGAAGTTTATTGCTTTCTGTCTTTAGTTATATTGTCGAAAAAAAATAATTCACGTTTTTTTTTCCGCTTAAGTATTTCTTTTGGTTACTAAAGTGACGCCACCGAAATCGGGGTGTTACAGAATTTGTGCTAATGCAAGTTGGGTTTGGGTTGTATTTGTTCATTATGGGTTGATTTTGTGCTTATTTAGAAAGGGGTTGTGAATTTGTGAGGAATGGGTAGTTAGGATTTTGTGGTTTAGTTTAGTTTAGCTTTTGCTTACAAGGTGTTTGTTAGAATTCCTCAATGGGTTCTCTTAGTCGATTTTTGGCAAGTGCTTTTGTGGTAATCTTTCTCTCTTTCCAAAATCACTAAGAGACTTGTTGGGTGCTCTTAGGATGTTTTATTTTTGTTTTTGTACATAGTTTCTCTTATTTAATTTCTCTATGTTTTTTTGAACTAACATTTCTAACGTTTGTGGCTTGTGTATGTGCTAATAATTGTGCAGATGCCTGCAAAAAGATCAAGAACCAACACAAGAGCTGTAGCTTCTTCCTCCACCTCCCGGAGCTTTGATCGCTCCCGCTTCCTAGCATCGATTAAGGAGGAGTTTTACCGATCTCACCTAGCACACAAGGAGTGTGTGAAGGAGCGGGGAGTTCTTTATCGGGAGGGAAGGAGAGACCTCTTGGGCATGCAAGAAGCCATGGAAATTAGGAGGTGGAAAAATTGGGTCAACCCCATTCCGTTTGCTTGTGAGGTCATGGTGAGGGAGTTCTACGCGAACACCTACTGTGACAATCAAGAGGACAGGTCTAGGCCACCGGTGAATTCATCTTGGTTTAGGGGAGATGTGATTGATTACAATCCATCAGTCATTCGCAGGCATCTTGGTCTCCTCACGGAGGACCAAGAGAAGAAGTTTTTCCCCGAGAAGACCACCTATCATGAGCTCTTAAAGGAGAAGTCACCGGAGATCTTAGAAGACATGAAGGTAGTAATTGTTAGGCCTGGGCGGAATTGGGTTGCAGTTGATGACGAGATTATTTTTGTGAGAAGGAAGGATATGACACCGCTGGCTAGAGTTTGGGCTGAATTTTTGCAGGATTCCCTCTTTTCTAGCTCTAACAAATCTGAAGTTAGAGAGGTCACAATTGTTGCCATCTACTGCATTGTGAGAGGCCATCCTATGGACGTGGCCACCATCATTGCTGGTCGGATTTATTCCCTCTACAATGGGAGTAAAGACAAGCATCGCCCCGCCTTTCCTCATTTGATTTGTTCCTTAATTCATGCGGTGAGGGACAGAGCTAGGAGGCCAGTCCATGTTATTGAGAAGAGGTTGCCTGTTGTACCTCTGCTCAGTAAGGAGAGGATCACTCAACTTTATCAAGATTGGACGACAAGAATGCCTCAAGAGGAGGAAGAGGAAGAGGATCTTGAGGAGCCAGCGGAAGAGGAAGATGAAGAAGAAGAAGACGAGGAGGAAGAAGAAAATGTTGAAGTGGTGAATGAGTTGGTTACTCCACCACGTGCTGTGTAACGCCCCGATTTTCAAGGGTTACTTAGTGATCAAAAGTAAATTAATCATGCTAATGAACTTTCGAAATCATAAAAATGCAGGTATATTTTTTTTTTCCTTCTGAAACATAATACTTTCTAATACTTTCCAAAACATGCTCTACGATGAGTAATAAATACCCAATAATAAGTACCCTTACATCAATGTATATAATTACAACATATACTCCAAAAGGAAAATAAACTAAAAGGCTCATATGCCCACCGAGCTCCCCGTAATCTCCACACGACTAATCTCTGAATCGCTAGCTCGTCGTCACATCATTTCCTTGCGGCGTCTCCTCGCATGCGTCCATCGGTCTCTTGCTCATCCTTTAGAGCGGCGTCGTCGAACATTTATAACAGAGAAAAGGTGCAAGGGTCAACTTCTTATACCACAAGGCCATAATTAGGACGTGCACACATACGAGCAAGTAAGAGCATGCATATTCACATATATAATCACCTATCAAGAATCTTACCAACGGCATACTAATACATCCCTAAGGAATTCTAGATGTAGCATAAGATAAGGATAACACTTCAACAAGCAAGGCACAAGGCCCACAACCACACGTTGCACCTTATAGGGAATTCAATCGTCTAACACAAGCCACAAGACAACAACCAATGTTCTTACGTCAACGACGTTCAAGGGAACCTATGTGTCTCTATATTGTTAGCGTATGCTATATGCTCAATGCTCAATGCACACCATGATCCGGATAAACGCCAACTCCATACCAGGCAGGACAAAGACCCATCCAGCAGTCAATTGCCACTTATCTAATGACCCTTCCCATGCAGTCATTAGCCAACACCTCGGCGTACCCTATCCAAGCAGTACCCTCGGTCAATGCAATGATATGCTCAATGAATTAGTCAAACAACAAAGTTATAGTCTTCTGTCGTTTGATGACGACTTCACCACACCTTAACATGAGTGATCGGGGTCACCAACTCATAGGTGTCACCAGCTATCCGTCGCCACGGTAGCCCAACCATCGTGGGTTCCACGTTCGATCTCATTCGATCAATATCTCCCATACAACGCTTATCATTCGATAAATATCAGGGCATACTATATCATGCATCATAGGAACATAATTCAAGACTTACATTCATCATAAACATCCTAAGAGTTCATCATATCATATTCAACAAGTAGTCATGTACTCAACAAGTAAGCATGTTCTCACAAGTAATCATGTTCTCAAACATCAAGGCACCTAAGCATGTTATCATTTATCATGTTCATAAACAATTTCTCATGTTAATCAAGCATTCTTAACTCATAAAATTCATGTATATCATGCATATAATTCAGGGCAACAAAACAGCAGAAAATGGTAGAATTAAAATTGAAAACTGTATTAAAATAGAAACCTAAAAATTATGAAACTTTCACAGATTTAAGAACTTTAAGTTAGTTTTCAAATAAAAGTGGTTTCACACAATTTGGACTCATATCCAAGGAGTTATGCCCAAAACAGTACGAACTGTCCAGCTTACTCGGCAGCAGAAAAAAGGGTGAAATAAAATTAAAAACTGTATTGAAATAGCAATCCAAAAATTATGAAACTTTTACAGATTGAAGCTCTTTTAGTTAGCGTTCAAATAAAATTTGTTTCACCCGTTTTGGACTCATAATCAAGTAGTTATGCCCAAAACAGTACAAAGTAGCAAAAAACAACGTCACTTGGCGCTGGAGGGACAGAAGTCCCACGCATGTGCGTCGTCTATCCACGCACATGCGCCCATAGCTGCAGGTTCCCCACGCTTGTGCGCCAACTACCCACGCACATGCGTCGCGGTTCTGTACCTCTTCCGAGTTTCATACATTTTCTCACTTTTAACTTGATTTTTAGCCCAAGACTTAACCTTTAAGTTCCCTTTCATGATTATAAGGATCATACAACATACTAAGCTCATTTACATAAGTCTTCCAAGGTCTTAACATGTTCATAGTCATCAAACAAGTTCATGCAATCCTAACACACAATTCGTGCACGCTAAAGTCCAAGACCCGAAGTGCCCTTACCTCGATCGGTGGCTTTCTCCTTAACTCCTCTAGTCTGATTTCCTTCCTAGCCTTTAGCTCCTCGTAATGAAATGAACAAGGTGTTCTTCACCTTCACACAAGCACACAATGCACACAACCATCATTCATCAAAATCAAATAGAAATCACACACACTCTTAACTAAGTCTAGCACTTCTCATGAATGAACTTAGTCTTAAGAGTTCATGGGTTCTGAGTTTTGAAACAACACTTTGAATGATCTTTGAGAGTTAAAAACTGAACTTTTAGCCTCAAGGCTTTTAAGAAACAAGCTTGGAAACCTACTCTTGAAGTCTTTACTTCATGAGAACATTAAAACATCAAGATTCAACCTTTTGAACAAGAAAAGGTTTTATGATGAGTAGTTTTCTTCCTTGGCTCTCCATTTTCGAAATCTAAGGTTCAAAACACAAGAGATTGAAGCCTTAACATCAAGCTTCAACCTTTTTCCAAAACTCTTTTCACATGCATGAAGCCAAGGAGATCACAAGCACAACAACAACATCAACTCGGTTTTTAGAAAAGATGAAGGGAAAGAAGGCTCCTTTTTAAATTTGGAAACCATCACCATGATCCTCACCTTGAATGCTAACTCTTTTGTGAAGGAATGGAAGACAAAAGATGATTTCTTGGGGGTGTTTGAGGAAGATTTGTGTTAGGGTTTTTTTCTTGAAGATGAAGAGGATGATGAACCTTCTCTCTAAGCTCTCTCTCACTTATCTCTCTGAAATCCTCTCCTTTCCTTCCCTTTGGTTCAGAAATCTGATGGGAAGCTTCTATGATGAGAATATGGACAGCTCCCAAGGTCAAAGGATGGCTTGTACTTGTGGTTTTGGTCCGTTTTCCCATGCACACTACTTTGACAAAGTCATCATGCTACTAGTCTTTTTATCTTGGTTCATGAACCCTATCTTGTTAGCCTTTCCCTCCAACACTCCAAATCTGAACATGCAACCTCACAATCAGATATTTTCTAGCCAATTTCGTGATTGGCTCGTTTACGAGTCGAACTCGACTCATTTTCGAGCCGAAAACACTACCGGGCGAGTTTCTCGACCCTATATCGATATTACAGTCAAAATTCTCAAAATTACGCGTGGATCATCGTAATGATAAGGAAAATATCTATTTCACATTCAAATAATAATTCGATGACGAAAGGGCGCTCTCGGCGAAACTCGTCGGTTCGACCGTTTTCCGTAGTGCAGCCGAATTCTCCGACGAACGAAGAATGAAACACTTGGAAAATAACTTCGACTTAATAATCAAAATACTACATTCCTAAGATAAAATTCATCGTACAAGGTCACACCCATAAACATCACATTAACCGAGCATTAAAGCACTAAACCGAGAAATTGACTGAGTTTATTTCTCGTAAACTTTCACGGGTCTTACATGCTGACCCTTCTCCAGCTTGGATGGAGGCCGCTTTCGGGCGGATGTTTTTGAGGCAAGATCGCCTACACAATGATCTTGACCTCCATTGGAGGGGAGGTATCACATCAGACCCTGGATACAATGGGCCCTTGGATTTCAATACCTTGGAGCAGGGGATGATAGATTTGAGTTTAATGCATGACGCCGATGTTCATCCGGATTATGGTGATGGAAGGGGTGACCATGACCCCATGGAGTGACTATGTTGAGGTATTTCTACTCTTAGTTTAGGTCATGCATCTTTAGCATATTTTTTCAATTTGTAGATTTTATTTTTCTTTTTATCATGCATTGTTATTTGAGTGTTTGTTTTTGGGTCTTTTACTTCCCTATACTCACATGCTTTTAGCTATAGTTTTGTTTCCTTACATGTGCTGTTTTAAAAATGTTTTTGTGAATACTTGTTGCTGTTTTTGGGGATAAGTGATTGCATGTTTGGGGAAGAGAGGAGGAGACTTCGGTCTTCCGAGTGTTTCTTGAGAAAGGAGTCGAGGTGAGTCCATTAAGGGTGTATCTTTGACCCTTCACCATAAAAATTCCCTGGAGGATCCTGACTCACTTGCAATTCTTGGTTCTGCGTTAATTTCACTCATAGCATGCTTTGTGATTCTTGCTTTATTCTTGAGACTTGTAGGATTTCTTGAGATTCTGAATTTGTTGGTTGAACATTACCCTTAGTTGTCCCATTTGAGCTTAATTGGAGAATTTTTTTTGTAGCCAAAAGATTGGGACGGATGTTTGGTTGGAATATTGGGGAGTGTTGGTCCTTGTTTCATTTGAATGGAGCTGAAAAAAAAAAGTTGGGAAATAGTCTCTTGCCCCAAATTAAAAGTTATAAAAAAAAAAAAGAAAAGAACTCCTAAACAAAAGTTGGAGTTGGAAAAAAGAAGAAAAAAAGTTTGAAAAAGGGGGTGCAAGAGACTTGTGAAAAAATGTTTGTTGTGAAAAGCTCCAGGGTTATTAGAAGAGGACCACACTAAATCACCATCTCAACCTAGGATTTTTAGTTCTATATGCTTCCCATGAATGGGCTCTACACTCTTCTCTTTTCAAAAGATGCATGAAGTAGGTTGTCGGGTCCTTCTCTTGGAACTAGCTGTGATTCCTTTGTCCCCCTGTTTTTTTTGTGAAGTATTCCTTGTTGAGAGCACTTCTTTGGGAGCATTTCTTGCGCTTGAGGGCAAGCGAGTGTTATTCACGCTCGAGGGCGAGCTGTCGTTGAGTATAGTGGTGTGATGACCCTATTTTAGTAGTGTTTTTAGGGTCATTTCTTTGATAGTTTTGAGTCTTTTTGTTGAGTCTCATGTAGTGTTTCATGCATTCTCATGCATTTTTATCTTTTCTTGAGTCTTTGTTTTGTTTTGGTAATTTTGTAGATTTATAGGGAGTTTTCTTACATTTTAAGTTAAGTTTAGGACTTGCATGATTTTCTTTTGTTTTATGAAGGACCTCTTGTGCTAATAAGCTCTTTGAGCTTCTGGAATTTTTCTTGTCTTGTTGGTTAAGTTTGCATATCAAAAACTGAAGGAAAAAGAAAGCCTAGAAGCATGGAATTGAAGGAGAACTTAAAGAGGCTTGAAAGGGGAGTTACAAGAAGCTGAAAAGGCTGTTCTAGCGAAGCTTGAGCGCCTAGGCGCTGGGAATTGGCGCCTAGGCGCTAGTGCATTTTCCTGAGGGTCAAGGAATTGGCGCCTAGGCGCTGGGATTTGGCGCCTAGGCGCCAATTAAGCTCCAGAAGCATGTTTTTTGCATGCAATTGGCGCTCAGGCGCTGGGAATTGGCGCCTGAGCGCCCAGACTTGTATTTTTTGTGTATAAATAAGGTTTAGGCCAATTTTGTAAGACCCGAGATTTTAAGCTTAGGATCAGTGGAAGAGATTTCCATTTACGATTAGGGTTGATGTATTGTGAAGGGAAACCTGAACAAGAGTTTAGTAAATGAAATAAATGTATGAAGGAGAAAGTTCAGGAAAAGTCTGAGGTTCGTATTGAAGTCGATAAAAGTTATAGCACGATCGTTTTACGCTTAAACCTAGGTCAGAAACCCTAGTATATAGCTAATTTTCACTTTTAGGCACGATGGAAGTTAATTCCAAAAATCTTCAGAGAAATGTTAGAACTTCTCTTTTTCCATATATCAAAATCGTTTCGAGGCGAAACTCTAGGATCTACGAACGTCCGATTCCAATCATCGGAAGTTTGCCGAAACCGAATCCCTGGTATTTCAAAACCCTAGAATCACCCGACTATGGGGACTTTTTCTATTCAGAGCTTCAAATGAATATTCTACACGCGTACACCCATTTCTCTTGATGATTTCAATCTTTCTTCAGAAGGAAGTTTTCTATTCCGACATTCGATGCAAAAAGCAACTTATCGGGTAAAATAGTTTTATACCGACTATGCATTAGTTGCCAAAAATACAAGGAGACCTCTTTATAGTTTTGGAATTCTTTCGCCAAAACATATCTATTAATTCACGGAGAATGACGCCGGAAAAATCAGATTCGCGAAACTTTCATTTTCCCGCGAATTTCCAACCTTTATATATAGCAAAGAAAGGAAGAAAAACTCAAATTTTCCTCCATTTTCTCTCCTCAAAGCCGCGAGTTCACCAAGGAAGAAGGAGAAGAAGATTTTGTTCAATCCTTGCTTGATCTTTGATCAATCAGTTGCTGCTTCAAGGCTTCGAGGTATAGTCGCTAATCCTTACCTCCGATCGCTTTTTCCATAGCGTTTCTGTAGAGTTTTCTGAGTGGATAGTTTATGGGTTTTTGCAAAACTATCCTGAATCTTTCATTTCTGATTCTAAACCTCTTCTTTATGTGCCCAAGATCACTTCTGCCGGATTAGATTTTCCGTTATGTCGCCGGAATTCCGCCGGAATCAATTTTAGCCTTAAATACCCATTTTTGGAGTTTTTGAGGTAAAGCTTCAACCTTTAGGCTAAAAACTATCGCCTTAGCTTAGTGTTAGTAGGATTAGTTGTCATAAACGTCGTTGGTGACATCCCTGCAAAATTTTATTTTTGGGATTTCAGTTTTGAAAATCCTAAGTTAAAAATCATGACCAAAATACCCCTGCGACAGTTTTTGATCCGATAATTTTTCCGAGTTCAGAATACCCTTAGTTACGGCTTATGAAAGCATAGGAACCAAGTTTGATCGAAGAAAAACCGAACCTTACAATTACCAAAAGTGGCTGTGAGCTATTAAAGGGGGAGGAGGAAATTTCCTTTTCCGAAAACTTGTCTTTCGCGCTAGTTTATCGTACCTTAGGGTATAGATTACTTCGAGTAACCTTAGTAAGTATCGATAGCTTAGTTTCCGATAGATTCTGATAGTATTCTGTGATTTTATTGTAAAGGTGCTTTTGAGGATTTCCCCGAGGACCAACACTTTGAGAGCGAGGAAGCACTAGTTGATCATTCTGGAGAACTTTCAGGTGAGGGCTTCTCACTGAATCTCTAGTTAATGCTTAGGGTCGATGTTTCGACATTGTTTACTGTTTATGCACTGGAATTGTGTGTGATTGGAAAATGTTTTCTGAGGCTTCGGCTGACAATGTAGATGATGCATCTACTGAATGTTTTTGATGAGTGAATGACATGCTAAGTGCTAATTGGGTAATTTAGGATGTGTGGTGCATGCCTTATATGCTAGGTGCTATGTGGTTATTGCTTAAGATATTGACATATGACATGTTGATTGATTATGATGAGTTAATTCTGCTTTTGCACTATAATCTGAGTTTCTGAACGGTGAGAAAAGCGGGCAGGTCATGCCGATTTTATTTTGAGAGTTTTGAGAAAGCTTGAAAGGACGAATGAGATTCGGGCCTTGTTGTGGTGTTGTATGGATCGAGACATTCTCTGGAGTCATTTGGGGATTAGGAGATCCCGAGAACTTATAGGATTCGCGATAAGACTAAAAGGATAATTATTTTGTAAAGAAAACTCATAAGACATTAAACAACCTCTAAATCTTTAAGTAATGGTAATAATCTCGGAAGGAAGCTTTGGATGCAAATCATAGTTTTGGAAAACGAGAAGTGTCGTCGGATCCCAGCATTGAGAAAGTTGAGGGGCTTCGAGTATGTAGATGTTGTGGTGCTGTTGGAGCAGCGTTTGTGGTTGTGCTGTTGGAGCAGCTATGTTGTTGGGTGTATCTTCGACTTTGCGGCGCGAATCCGTATGTCCAAACCCGACGGGTTGGGCCGATTCGGCAATAATTGTTGACACGCGCGAATCCGTATATTCAATCCGATGGATTGGATCGATTCGGCGGTAGTCACTCAGGCACGCGTGAGTCCGTATGTTCAATCAGAGGGATTGGATCGATTCAGCGATTGCCATTTTACCTCGCGTGAATCCGTATGTTCAATCCGAGGGATTGGATCGATTCAGCGATAACCTTTCGACTCGCGCGGATCCGTATGTTCAATCCGATGGATTGGATCGATTCGGCGATAGTCATTGGACACGCGCAATGTCCGTATGTTCGACTCTTTTGAGTGAACCGACTTGGCGTTGTCATTTGTTGCGTGTGCGAGTCCGTATGTTCAACCCAAGGGATTGGATCGACTCGACATGCCTAATTGTGGGAGTTGCGTGTGCGAGTCCGTATGTTCAACCCAAGGGGTTGGATCGACTTGACATGCCTAATTGTTGGGCTATCCTGGGGATAAGTCCGGGAAACCGGTAGTTTCCGAGTATGTGATACTCTTTGCTTGTTGAGCAGTTGTGACCATCGGATTGAGATGAGTCGGATGATCCGGAGATCATCATGAGTTACTATGTTGATGTGAAGAAGTGTCTTTTGTCGCAGAATCGACTTTACCTTAGGGTAAGCTTTTAGAGACTTTAATTTACCTAGAACACGTGGCGACGTGTCGAGTGAGAGTCGGAGACGTTGTTTGACTAATCATCCTGCATTCATGCATACTGATTTAGTTGTCGAGTGTGATTGTTATTTGTTAATCCTATTTGGAACATGTTAATTGTTATTATTGCTGTTAAGTTCATTATGGAATATGCAACCCTAGGATGTTATCCCTAGCTATAAGCCTAAGTGGCTATTCTCTTATCTATATCTATTGGTGCTATTATTTATGTAATTCTTAGGAGTTGACCCTCGCGTCTTCTGTGTGTGCTTTGGCGGACAAACGCCCTTTGTCAGATGTCTTTGGCGGACTGGTTCACGACGGTTCACCCTTCGGGGGAAACTAGAGTTGGGATGCTGGAACAGGAGCGCATCGCGATAGCGAGCGGAGGACGGATGGTGTACATAGACTAGGTCGTTCTGGATTTCGAATTCGGACGACGATCATGCTAGCATGTAGGTTTTAGTGCTGGTGTGAGCTCCTCGAGATGGGATTAGTGTAGGAGTAGAGTCTTAGCTCTGAACATCATTTGTTTTCTTTGGGGACAGGGTAGTTTCCCACCTATAGCTTTTTGTGTGGTTCCTTTACGGGAATCACAGAGAGTTGGTTGGACTTAAGAGGTCTTGTTTTAGGCCATCTGGGCTGACTTATTCTTATTTTGAGGGACAGTGTTGCAGACACCTAACCTTTCTTTTGGATTATACCTTTTGCCTACGGGCGTTCTTTTCTACTACTTTCCGTCACTGGAGGTTACTCGTGACAAGGTTGGGTACTTACAGCGGGGGTTGTAAATATATATTGTATATTAGTTTTATTACCTTTTAGCATTTGGGTTTTATTTATTTCAGTCTTGTCTTAGTTATAATCGAAAAAAAAAAATATATTCACGTTTTTCCGCATTAAGTTTATTTTGGTTACTAAAGTGACGCCACCGAAATCGGGGTGTTACAAATTTCTTTGAGATACTTAGACATTTTACTCATTTTGGATCAAGTTTGAGAGCTGAGGAGAATTTTCGGGCTGTAGGAAGGCTTCCAACTTGCATTTTTCTCAGGTTTTCATTACATTTTCTGTATGAATTCACTAGCCATGAGTGGCTAGTTTCCTCTTTTGCTTTGGGTTAAGAGATTCTATGAAGTTTTAGTTTGTTAAATCCTATCTCTATGCATGAGTTCTTGATTTAATCTTGTATTTCAATTCCTTTATGCATGTTTAGCTTTGGTGCACCGTTGCTATAGGCTAGATTATAATCAAATGGAAGTTTGTTATGATTTAGGGACATGAATTGAAATAGATCCTTCTATACTTGCTTCTAGGCATAGAGTGAGGGGAGGGTTTTGTTGGCCTGTATATACATGCTTATAAACCTCTTATGAATGTTTAAGTACACAAGGAATTGGGCTTAACTTTCAGTTTGAGAGAATTACTTTTGTGAGGAATCAACTAGTAAGTACATAGGCTATAGCAACAAGAGATAAATCAAGGTGTCACATGCATAGGATAGGTGGACTAAAGTGGATTAGATGATCAACAACCCAAGGCAATTTTCTATCAATTGTTATTTACAACATTATCAACATTGCTCTTTTGCAAAACTTTTGTCACAAAAGACCAAAACTAATTTATGAATTTTATTGCTTTAGAAACTTGCAAACTTTAGGCTTAAATCAACAATTCTCACTCACAATCCCTGTGGTTCGATATTTTAAAACCCGGAGGTATTCGTACACTTGTGATTTGACCAACATAATCCAAAAACATAACTCCGAATCCGAGGGCTAAGCCCTATACCAAATACATCAGTGCTCAAAACGGAAATGAATAAGGTTCCAATAATAGAGAAAAATAAAAGTAAAATCCGATGTAGCTCTCATAGGACACTCCCACATGTGAAAATCTCGACTCTACTCCTCATCATTGCTAGAAATGTAGATGACCTCCGAAGTCTCGGTAACTCGACTCTTCCATAGATAAGCTGGTTCCCCCTCAGATCCCGAGAGCCATCTACACTGCCTCTTCTTAGGCGGACGTTCTTCACTCGCATCTGAAACAGGCTCCAATGCGGGCATATCTCCATAGTCATCAACTGGGCTAGCTTCCTTTGGCTCCGGTGGTGAAGACTCCACTGTATTCTTCTCCTCTATCAACGGTGACTCAGCTGTAGTGTCTTCCGAAGGATCTTCTTCCTCCTCGTCCTCCCAGGACTCGAGTAGCTTCTCCACGGTAGTTTGATCAAATCTAGCAGAAGGATGAGGTAACATGACTGCCCCATCTCCAAGGGTCTTCCACTCTACGACTCCGCATCGCCGGCGTAGACTCTCCGGACTCCGAAACCGTCGGTCTCCCAGAGCCGGTCATCCTCAGGCTCAATCAGCACCATCTCCCAGATCACGATAGCTTCCACTGTCGTGGTGGTCACCATCTACCCCCCCCCCCACCAAATAAACAAGTAACAAACAAGCAGGGTCAGGTCAAACAGCAAAAGCATATAATCATAATAAATAATCAACATTGTAACACCCCAATTTCGGTGGCGTCACTTTAGTAACCAAAACAAACTTAATGCGGAAAAACGTGAATATTTTTTTTTGATAATGATAAAGACAAGACTGAATTAAATAAACGCAAATGCGAGAGATAGCAGAACTAATACACAATATATATTACAGCCCCCGCTGTAAGTAGCTAGCCTCGTCACGAGTAAACCTCCAGTGACGGGTAATGAGAAAAGTAGCGCCCGTAGGCAAAAGGTACAGACCAAAAGAAAGGTCAATTGTTCGCAACACTATCTCTCAAAAATGAGAATAAGCTGGCCCATCGGCCTAAAACAAGACCTCCTAAGTCCAACCAACTCTCTGTGATTCCCGTAAAGAAACCACACAAAAAGCTATAGGTGGGAAACTACCCTGTCCCCAAAGAAAAAAATGATGTTCAGAGCTAAGACTCTACTCCTACTCTAATCCCATCTCAAGGAGCTCACACCAGCACTAAAACCTACATGCTAGTATGATCGTCGTCCGAATTCGAAATCCAGAACGACCTAGTCTATATACACCATCCGTCCTCCTCTCGCGACCGCGATGCGCTTCTATTCCAGCATCTCAACCCTAGTTCCCCCCGAAGGGTGAACCATCGTGAATCAGCCCGCCAAAGACATCTGACAAAAGGTGTAGTCCGCCAAAGCACACACAGAAGACGCGAGGGTCAACTCCAAAGAATTATGTAATTAATAGCACCGATACATACAGACAATAGAATAGCCACTTAGGCTTATAGCTAGGGATAACATCCTAGGGTTGCATATTCCACAAAGAACATAAACGACAATAATAACAATTAATATGTTCCAAATAGGACTAACAAGTAACAATCACACTCAACAGCTAAATTAGTATGCATGTTGCATGATATGCAAATGACGGTTAACCCAGTTAACCACATGCATTCCGGAACGGATGGACATCAAACGGATCAGCCCTAACACCAGCCACGGTGGGACAATTTCGGCCCGCGTGCCTCTTACTCCAACAACAGCGGTAGTCAGATCAGCAGTAAACCCGAAGGTCTGCCATTTCGGTCTGCTACAAGAGTCGTCTACAAACGCTCTTACACGGCATTCCGGGTCTTATGACCATTTTGGAAACCGACGAGGTCCAGAGTACGTCCTGTGTTAATACCTCATTAATGTTGCATGAATGTAGGATGATTAGTCAAACAACGTCTCCGTATCTCACTCGACACGTCGCCACGTGTTCTAGGTAAATTAAAGTCTCTAAAAACTTACCCTAAGGTAAAATTCGATTCTGCGACAAAAGACACATCTTCACAACAACACATAACTCATGATGATCTCCAAATCATCCGACTCATCTCAATCCGATGGTCAAAACTGCTCAACGAGCAAGAGTATCAACATACTCGGAAACTATCAATTTCCCGGACTTATCCCCAGGATAGTCCAACAACACAGCTGCTCCAACAGCACAAGAGCATCAACATACTCAATACTTCTCAACTTCCTCAACACTTGGATCCGACGACACTTCTCGTTTTCCAAAAACTAAGATTTGCATCCTAAGCTTCCTTTCGAGTTTGTTATCATTATTTGAAGATTTAGAGGTTGTTTAATGTCTTATGAGTTTTCTTTACAAAATAATATCCTTTTAGTCTTATCGCAAATCCTATAAGTTCTCGGGATCTCCTAATCCCCAAATGACACCAGAGAATGTCTCGATCCATAAAACACCATAACAAGGCCCGAATCTCATTCGTCCTATCAAACTTTCTCAAAACTCTCAAAATAAAATCGGCATGACCTGCCCGCTATTCTCACTACTCAGAATCACAGATTTCATTGCAAAAGCATAATTAACTCAGCACAACCAATCAACATGTCATATATCAACATATTAAGCAATAACCACGTAGCACTTAGCATATAAAGCATGCATCACACATCCTAAATTACCCAATTAGCACTTAGCATGTAATTCACTCTCAAAAGCATTCAGTAGATGAATCATCTACATTGTCAGCCGAAGCCTCAGAAAACATTTTTCCAATCAAACACAAACAAGTGCATAAACAGTAAACAGTGTCGAAAGCATCGACCTTAAGCATTAACTAGAGATTCAGTGAGTAGCCCTCACCTGTAGATTCTCCTAACTAAGCCTATGTGGCTACTATTTAAACTTTGCCTATTAGATGTACTATTATGTAATTCTTTGAGTTGACCCTTGCGCGTACTACCTGTGTATGGGGGGCTATGTATGCCCTTTTTGTCAGATGTCGATGGCCGATTGGTTCAAGATGGTCGTCCCTTCGGGGGGGACCAGGTTTGAGTTGTTGGATACGGACACCCCGGGCTCTTGGGTGGTCGACCCCGCCGGTCACGGAGCCATTTACACGGGGCGAATAATGGAGGACCACGTCGACCGAATGGGAAACCTGACGCAAGGAGTCTTGAGACGCCACACGGTTAGCTTCAACCTACCACCGGGCGTGCACTGTGGCCCTGGAGTTGTGGTACCAACACCATCACCTGAGGACGAGGAGGACCCTTCGGAGGAGTTGCTTGTAGGAGGGGCTTCATCTGAGTCTAGCTCACCCACCGTCGCGGCTGCTGCTGCTTTGGGATCGGGTACAGTACCCGTGGGACCCGCTGTGTGTAAGACCCAAGATTTTAAGCTTAGAATAAGTGGAAGAGATTTCCATTTACGATTAGGCTTGATGTATCGTGAAAGGAAACCTGAACAAGAGTTTACCAAATGAAATAAATTTATGAAGGAGAAAGTTCAGGAAAAGTCAAAGGATCGTATCGAAGTCGATAAAAGTTATAGCACGATCGTTATACGCTTAAACCTAGGTCAGAAACCCTAATATATAGCTAATTTTCATCTATAGGCACGACGGAAGTTAATTCCAAAAATCTTCAGAGAAATGTTAGAACTTCTCTTTTTCCATATATCACAATCGTTTCGAGGCGAAACTCTAGGATCTACGAACGTCCGATTCCAATCATCGGAAGTTTGCCGAAACCGAAACCCTGGTATTTCAAAACCCTATAAATTCTTGGCAATGAAGATTTTATCTATTCAGAGCTTCAAATGAATATTCTACACGCGTACACCCATTTCTCTTGATGATTTCAATCTTTCTTCAGAAGGAAGTTTTCCATTCCGACATTCGATGCAAAAAGCAACTTATCGGGTAAAATAGTTTTATACCGACTATGCATTAGTTGCCAAAAATACAAGGAGACCTCTTTTTAGTTTTGGAATTCTTTCGCCAAAACCTATCTTAGAATTCATGGAGAATGACGCCGGAAAAATCAGATTCGCGAAACTTTCATTTTACCGCGTTTTGCCAACCTCTATATATAGCCAAGAAAGGAAGAAAAATACAAATTTTCCACCATTTTCCCCACCCAAACCCGCGGCCAAGAAGGAGAAGAAGGAGGAAGAGATTTTATTCAATCCTTGCTTGATCGTCGATCAATCAGTTGCTGCTTCAAGGCTTCGAGGTATAGTCGCTAATCCTTACCTCCGATCGCTTTTTCCATAGCTTTTCTGTAGAGTTTTCTGACCGGATAGTTTATGGGTTTTTGCAAAACTATCCTGAATCTTTCATTTCTGATTCTAAACCTCTTCTATATGTGCCCAAGATCACTTCTGCCGGATTAGATTTTCCGTTATGTCGCCGGAATTCCGCCGGAATCAATTTTAGCCTAAAATACCCATTTTTGGAGTTTTTGGTGTAAAGCTTCAACCTTTAGGCTGAAAACTATCGCCTTAGCTTAGTGCTAGTAGGATTAGTTGTCATAAACGTCGTTGGTGACGTCCCTGCAAAATTTTATTTTTGGGATTTCAGTTTTGAAAATCCTAAGTTAAAAATCATGACCAAAATGCCCCTGCGACAGTTTTCGATCCGATAATTTTTCCGAGTTCAGAATACCCTTAGTTACGGCTAATGGTAGCATAGGAACCAAGTTTGATCGAAGAAAAATCGAGCCCCATAATTACCTAAAGTGGCCGAGCCCTATTAAGGGGGAGGAGGAAAATTTCCTTTTCCGAAAACTTGTCTTTCGCGCTAGATTATCGTACCTTAGAGTATAGATTACTTCGTGTAACCTTAGTAAGTATCGATAGCTTAGTTCTCGATAGATTCTGATAGTATTTCTGTGATTTTGCTTTAAAGGAACTTTTGAGGAATTTCCTGAGGAGCAACGCTTTGCTTGTGAGGAAGAGTTAGAAGATAATCCTGGAGAATCTGCAGGTGAGGGCTTCTCACTGAATCTCTAGTTAATGCTTAGGGTCGATGTTTCGACATTGTTTACTGTTTATGCACTGGAATTGTGTGTGATTGGAAAATGTTTTCTGAGGCTTCGGCTGACAATGTAGATGATTCATCTACTGAATGTTTTTGAGATTGTCTTACATGCTATGTGCTATGTGGGTAATCTAGGATGTGTGGTGCATGCTTTATATGCTAAGTGCTAAGTGTTTATGATGCGATTTATTGATATATGACATGTTGATTGTGATGATTTAAATATGCTCTGTACTGGAATCTGAGATTCTGAATGGTGAGAATAGCGGGCAGGTCATGCCGATTTTATTTTGAGAGTTTTGAGAAAGTTTGATAGGACGAACGAGGTTCGGGCCTTAATTTTGTTTAGTGGATCGAGACATCCTCTGGAAGCGACTTGGGATTGGGAGATCCTGCAAATGTATAAGACTTGCGATAAGACGAAATGGAATCTATTTTATAAAGAAAATTCATAAGACCTTAAATAACCTCAAAATCTTTAAGTAATGATAACAACCTCGAAGGAAGGCATTGGAAGTCAAGTCATAGTTTTGGAAAAACGAGGAGTGTCGTAGGATCCAAGTGTTGAGGAGTTTGGTAAGTTCTGAGTATGTTGGTACTCCTTCGCTCGTTGAGCAGTTTGTTAGCCATCCAAGGGATGAGCCGAGAAGCTTCACTGAGGCGTGAGACCTTGTGAATGCGGGATACTCCACTAAGGCGTGAGACCTTGTGGAAAGCATGGATCTTCACTGAGGCGTGAGACCTCGTGAACAGCATGAAGCTTCACTGAGGCGTGAGACCTTGTGAATGCGGGATACTCCACTAAGGCGTGAGACCTTGTGGAAAGCATGGAACTCCGCTGAGGCGTGAGACCTTGTGAGAGCATGAAACTTCACTGAAGCGTGAGACTTCGTGAGAGCATTGATGACCCGAAGAGTCATCGTGAGTGGTTGCACTCATTTTATGATTATTGTATTTTGTCGCAGAATCGACTTTACCTTAGGGTAAGCTTTTAGAAACTTTAATTTACCTAGAACACGTGGCGACGTGTCGAGTGAGATCGGAGACGTTGGTTGACTAATCATCCTGCATTCATGCAACATTAATGGGGTATTAACACAGGACGTACTCTGGACCTCGTCGGATTCCAAAATGGTCATAAGACCCGGATTTCCGTGAAAGAGCGTTTGTAAACGTCTCTTGTAGCAGACCGAAATGGCAGACCTACGGGTTACGGCTGATCTGACTACCTTTGTGTGGTGTAAGAGGCACGCGGGCCGAAATGGCACCACCGTGGCTGGTGAAGGGCTGATCCGTTGATGTCCATCCGTTCCGGATTGCATATTGGTTGACTGGGTTAACCTGCATATCATTTCATGCAACATGCATACTGACATAGTTGATGAGTGTGTTTGGTACTTGTTAATTCTATTTGAGGCATGTTAACTGTGATTTACTGTCGTTTATGTTCATTGAGAAATATGCAACCCTAGGATGTTATCCCTAGTTATAAGCCTAAGTGGCTATTATCTTATTTATATCTATTGGTGCTATTATTTACATAATTCTTTGGAGTTGACCCTCGCGTCTTCTGTGTGTGCTTTGGCGAACAAACGCCCTTTGTCAGATGTCTTTGGCGGGCTGATTCATGATGGTTCATCTGAAGGTATGAAAAACGGTAGAAAGGGGGGGTTTGAATAACGTTTTCAGTATAAAACTTCCACCTTAAAGATTTTGACAAATCTTTCGAGAACTTAAGTGCAAAAGATAAGAGATAGAAAAGCACACAAGGATTTTATCCTGGTTCACTTGATAAACCACTCAAGCTACTCCAGTCCACCCGTTAAGGTGATTTCTTCCTTCTTAGAATGAAGGCAATCCACTAATCAGGTAAGAGTTACAACTGCACTTGAAACCTACAAGTGACTAACAATTACACTGACTTAGCTCACACTAAGATTCACTCTCTTAGTCTTCTCTAGGATCCGATCAACCTTGATCTCCTAAAGGAACTAAACAAACTGTTTATCAAAGAATTGTTTACAAGAGATTTGCTTCTAAAAAGCTAATAGTAAACTCAATGAATTTCAGATGAAAGAAAACTTAGAAGATTTTGAATATGTCTTGCGTATGTGAATGCTTCTTGCTTCTAGCCGTTTCTTTCAGTCTTCAGCCTCTTTATATACTCCAAGGATTAGGGTTGAGCGATGCATGGGAAATGCTACCGTTGGAGGGCAGTTCTGGAAAATCCAGCTTCTGCTGTGGCGGAGAACGTTAGGTAGGTCGTCAGGAAGGTACAGTTGCTTTTGTACTTGGATAGCGACGCGACCTTTAAACCTAGGAGACTTCTGATCAGAGGAATGCTTCGTATTGGAACTTGTGAAGCCGGTTGATCAGAGTCAGAGGGAAAGCACAGATCCTCTGACCATTGTATCTTCTGATTCTGAACTCAGAGGGAAGAACATGGCTTTCAGAGTTTCTTGCTTCTGGACTTCAGAGTTTCCACTATTCAGCTTCTGGATCTTCAGAGTCTTCTACACCATCAGAACATCTGAACCTTCAGTGTTTCTTGGTTATCAGAACTTCTGGATCTTCAGAGCTTCTAGCGACTGAGTCCACATCAGAGTTTGTATAGCTTCAGAACTTCTGAAGCTTTTCCACTGTTCATACTGAACATGGTGAATGCGAAAGCGTTGCTTGGGTCACTCTTTATACACAGTGCTTCTGATTTGTGTGAGATTGAGTTGAGGTCAGAACCTGCAAATAGCACACTCAGAAAAACACGTTAGAGTACCACAATTGTTCATATCAAAAGGTTAACTTGTAATCATCAAAACATAGAGTTGTACTACTAGATCAAAACTTGATCTTACAATCTCCCCCTTTTTGATGATGACAAAACTAAGATTTTTGATGAACAATTCTTAAACATTAAACTGAATTCACTCAGAGTTTAGAGATATAGAATAAGACTTATCCTGATGTGAATAGTTTATCTTGCTCATTCTGAATTCAAGTCACTGCTTGATTCTGAGCTTAGCTCCCCCTGAATCTAATACTTGATGAAAACGTTAGTAAAGTCTAGATTCTGAGCTAAATAAAATAAGAGTTCAGAGTGAAAAACTTATGACATAGATGAAAATCGAGTAATCAGAGCGCATAAGTAATCAGAGTCATGGACAAGGTATCAGAGTCTTGGGTATCAGAGTCAACTTATAATCACTTCAGAAGAAGTGAAATGTATTCCTTGTATTTGCCCAGTGACACATCTATGGTCATGAAGGTGGAACTCTTAACATCTCCAAAAGAAAAATAAATCACACTAACACATCTTACACATCAAAAACTGGGTTTACTCCCCCTTTTTGTCATAAGCAAAAAGCTTGGGGTGTGAAAAACTTAGCTTGAAGTACAAGGTACTCCCCCTTAGAGAAGGTCTAAGTTTAAAGAGAAAGAAAAAGATGCAAGAATCAGAGTTAGGCGAAATAAATGGAAGAGTTAATGCAAGAGAAGAACGTTTACCACCGGTCAAGTGAGTAAAGAGAAGGGTCAGTTACCAAGAACTTAACCTCGAGAAACCGTAGGAGCATTAACTTTCACAGAGAAAGTGAAGCCTATATAAAGCGTTGGAGAGAAGGGTAAGCTTCACACCTCGAACAATTTTCAGTAAAGAGAAAAAAAATGGCATCATACAACGTAGCACTAGAAGAGCTGAGGAAGAAGGCCTTCGAGGAGGACTTGTTCCTGAACATCAGGCATCCAGAGGGTACAGCGACCATCTCGGAGCTAACACGGACACTGCTGGAAGAGGACCTGCGTCCAAAGTTGGAGAGAGACCTGAAAGAATTTCTTGCCTTCGTTGAGGAGGTGCAAGAACTCAGCCGGCTTGAACTCAAGCTGCTGGAAGAAAAAGAAAGTTTGGAAGAGAAGCTCAGGACTTCAGAAGAGATTCTGGAGAGGGATGAGCTAAAGGTCAGACTCAGCAACATCCAGCATGCACTGGAGCGTCTGGAGAAAGATAGGTCAGAGCAGCGCCAGGAGTGCAGAAGAATGAGGAGGGATCCTCCATTCTAGACTTAGGGAAAGAATGTATGATGTAAACATAAAGTTATTATGAATAAAAAGAGTTTTGCAAACATATGTGACACAATTATATATAGATATGCATAGATTCACAAACGAATAAAGTAGCATAAATAAGTAAAAAGAAACAGAGTTTAACAAAAATAAAAAAATGTTAACGAAAAAGAAAGAAAAAAAGAAGAGATCCTAAGATTAAGGTTTGTCAGATCGTCGCAGAAGTTCCATCATCATGTGCTTCATCTCAATCAGCATGGATTCATGAATGTCAAGACGCTGTTCCAATATGTCGAGTCTGGATGAGCTTGGCTGAGTTGAACTGGAAGGAACATTCTGAGCAGCTTGAGGATCTGGAATGGAAGCAGAAGCAGCAGGAGTAAACACAACTGGTGCAAGTGCTTGGCATCTAAGAGCTTCAGCCTCAGCTTCAAGTCGCTCTGCCTCAAGTCTGGCTTGTTCAGCTTGAACTGCTACTTGACGTGCAGCTTCTTCTGCTTGAGCCTTCTTTCTCTTGGCTTCTTCAATAGCTTCAAGAAGCTTATTTCTCTGTTCTTGTTCATGAAGAGCCACCCTTCGAGCAAACCTTTGCTTGGCAGCCTCAATGCTCTGACTTCCCTCTGCATGCAGGAGCTGCATCATAATTGGAACTTGAGCCACTAGCCAAGTGCCCAGATTGTTCCACTCATCAGCCACACATTCAGCATTCTCACTGAGGTCAGTCTGACCGTGCACATTGCGGAGCCTCAAAGAGGCTTCATGATAGAAAATATTGATGCACTCAGAGAGAGATGTGGGTTGGAGGTGAGTATATGGAATTATGGAGAGGTTGGTTTCAGGAGAGGCTGGGTGATTGCTGCTATGGGCTTCAGAGGCACCTTGTGGAGAACCAATGTTAATCAGTTGAGCATTGGGTTCAGAGGTTCCAAGGTGAGGATCTGAAGTTTCAACCAGAGGATGGGGTGATCTAACCGAGGATTGGTTAGACACTGAATGTTCGGGTTCAGGTTCTGGTTGAATAGGCTCTTGTTGGTCAGGGGCAGGGTGAGCTTGTTGAGCCAAAGGGTCTGCCTCTTGTAAAGGATTGGCCAAGATAGGTTCATCTGGGTCAACTAGACGTTCAGGTCTAGGGCCAGGATATCTCCTAGGGCTTGGACATGTAAGGTAATATTCCTCTAAGGTAGACACCTTTTCTTTTCTAACCTCCATGAATTTTCTAATGGATTCAGAGTTATTGGAGGGAGAAGAATCAGCAACATTGGTTGGGAAGGATACAGGTGTAAAGGCTGTTGAAGAATCTGTATCCGTGGTTCTGTTTGGTTTGGCTCTGGTTGTTCATGGATGATTGGCTCAGAAGATAATGGGTCGTACGGAATGGTGAGGAGAGAGGTTGGTTCTTCTGACCTAGAGGGTTGATTCTGAAGCAAATTCCAGAGAGGTGCTTCAGTAGGGAAGGTTGAAAGAAAGAAGATCTTTGGGAATGTGGTGGAGAGGTGGTTTGTGCGGCTGGTTGGGATTCAGGAATAGGAGTGAGGGGATTTGAGGAGTGTTGGAGCAAGACAGAAATAGGGAGTGCATCAAATAAATTCAAATCATCATCAGAAGCAAGTGCAGGCTTACTTGAATGTGCTGATGATCGAGTCACTCTGACAGGAGGTTCAGTCCTTCTGACCACCTCAGCAGCTGGTTCCACCCGAGTAGGCTTCACCACGATTCTGACTTTCTTCTTCTTCTTCTTGGGAGGACCATCTTCATGATCACTATCATCACCATCATCAGGCTTTCTCTTCTTCTTTGTGACCAGAGGGACATCAGATTCCTCAGAAGATTCGTCCAGAACCATCTTCCTCTGAGCTTTCCTCTTGGGAGGAGAAGGAAACTCTAGAGCTGGTGGTAGTCTGCTGACGAAATCATCAAGGTCAATTTCGAATCCTTGAGCCCTGAGGTCTTCAACATAGCATCTGATGGCGTCAGGATTGTCTGCCTGAGTCCACAGAGGGTAGTCATTCAGAGGCATCCTTCTACCTCTGATCTCAGAAGATGTGTCTTCATGAGCAGGAGCAATCTTCTTCTGGACCAAACCCATCTTCTTCAGAGAGTTTGCAGTGAAGACATCACTGACTATTGTGCTCAGATCCTCTACACATCCAGCATTGACCAGATCTTGCACCAGGTTGCTTTCAATGAGAAAGTCTGAGAGCAGCCTCCCAAAGGGGATATATTTGATTGCAGACTTGATGGAGGCAGTGGTGCGAGACTTCCGGATGCATTCCTTCAAGTAGGAGAACAGGAAGTAGGGAAGGCAGATCTTCTTCTGATCTTGGATGAAGAACAACATCACCTTCTGGTTGAAGTTGATGTAGTCTGGAGAACTGCCCTTCGGTCTCTGGTTTATGCAGTGAAGCAGGATCTTGTGCCAGATCCTGAGTTTGGGGTGAAGGTCCATCACCTTGTAACTCGTCTTGCCCGGTTTGAAGGTGGTGTACAGGGCCTGGTTGATTGTGTCCTTGGTGCTGGGTTTCAGCTTCGATTCCGTCAGTTGGAAACGATACCCATAAGCAGTATCTGCACCCAGCAAGTTCACGAAGGACTTCTCCGTGATGATGATCTTTCTGCCAAGAATATGAGATACCACCTGAGTATCATCGCAGTCGGCGTGCTTCCAGAATTCCTTGACCAATCTATCATACACCGGTCCTCGAAGTCTGTTGAAATAATTTCCCCAACCTTGAGCTTGGACTTCAGGACGAAGATCATACCCATTTGTAGCCAAGTTGTCGAGGTTGAATCTCCATTCTGCCAGGACTTGGAGTTCCTCAGGAGGATATACACAGTGAACGGCACAGCCCCGTTCTGCAATTGGAAGAATCTGCTCTTGAGCTTGACCTTGATCGGGTGTCGGATTCTCAGGGCCCCTTTGACCCGTTGCCAGACCAACTTCCATGTGAGGGAACTGAGGTGCATCTGCAGTAGATCTTCTGGTTTGTCTCACCCTTTTTGAAGAGGTTGAAGGTTTGAGGTAGAAGATGAAGGTTGGAAGATGAAGAAAGATCGAGAGAGAAATCGAGAAGAGCGGTTTTGAAAAGCAGAGAGAGCGAGAGCAAAAACCGGAAGTGAAAGAGAACGTGTGTGTATAGTGGGTTTTATCAAATAACCGTTGTTGATTCAAAAAGCACTTTAAGATCAACGGTTGAAAATTAAAGATAGATAGTAACAGTAAAATACACAATCACACACAGGAGAGAAGCACATCTACACGCAATCATAACAGACTGTCACACGGGCACAAGGAACAATGCATCAGAAAAACTGACACACGCGTTGTTGTCTCAGCTTCAGAGTCAGTACCAGTGGGCACACACACTCTGATTGAGTTACCTTCTGGACTAGACATCTTCTGATCAAGAAGTATCATAGTCAGAGGTTCTGATCCATCTTCACTCTGGACAAAAGTCCATGTTTAGATTTTTCAGAATAAAATTAAATCTATCCTCTGCTAAGGGCTTTGTAAAGATATCTGCCCATTGATGGTCAGTATCAACAAACTTCAGAAGAAGTACGCCCTTCTGTACATAATCTCTAATAAAGTGATACTTTACCTCAATGTGCTTTGCCCTTGAATGCAAGATAGGATTCTTACTCAATGAGATTGCAGCAGTGTTATCACAATAGATTGGGATATTGCTCTCAAGGATCTGATAATCCTCCAGCTGATGTTTCATCCAGAGCATCTGAGTGCTGCATATTGCTGCTGAGATATATTCTGCTTCTGCAGTTGATAGTGCAATGGTTGATTGCCTCTTGCTTGCCCATGAGACTAGATTGCTTCCCAGAAATTGACAATTTCCAGAAGTACTTTTTCTCTCTGTTCTATCTCCAGCATAATCAGCATCACAATAACTTTACCACTTTTATCTTCTTTCTCCAGAATGCATGTAGGATGCATTGGAGTCTTGGCCACTGTAGATTCCAGCATATTGAACTTCTTCAGAAGTTCTTTAGTGTACTTGCTCTGATGGATATATGTTCCTTCTGGTGTTTGATCAACTTGTATTCCCAGAAAGTACTTTAATTCTCCCATCATACTCATCTCAAATTCAGCCTGCATCATCTCAGAAAATTCTTTGCATAGAGATTGATTAGCAGAACCAAATATAATATCATCAACATAGATTTGCACAATTAAGATATCATCTTTATAAGTCTTGCAAAAAAGAGTTGTATCTACTTTACCCCTTACAAACTCATTCTCCAGAAGGAATGAGCTAAGTCTCTCATACCATGCTCTGGGAGCTTGCTTCAGACCGTAGAGTGATTTCTTCAATTTGAACACATGGTCTGGTTTCTTCTCATCTTCAAAACCTGGGGGTTGATGAACATAGACTTCCTCTGAGATATAACCATTTAGGAAGGCACTCTTTACGTCCATCTGATGTAGAACTATGTTGTGATTTACTGAGAAAGAGATCAACAGTCTGATTGCCTCCAGTCTTGCTACTGGAGCAAATGTTTCAGTGTAGTCTATTCCTTCCTGCTGGCTGTAGCCTTGAGCAACTAGCCTTGCCTTGTTTCTGACTACATCTCCTTTCTCATTCAGCTTGTTTCTGAATACCCACTTCGTTCCAATAACATGGACATTCTCAGGCTTCTTCACTAAGCTCCAAACATCGTTCTTGGAAAATTGATTCAGTTCTTCTTCCATGGCCAGAATCCAATCCTTATCCTGAAGAGCTTCATCTATGGACTTGGGTTCAATTAAGGACACCAATCCTTTCAGACTGAGCAAGGTCTCTTCAGAGGGTCTGAAGGCAGATCTGGTTCTGACTGGTTCGTCTTTGTTGCCCAGAATCAATTCCTTAGGGTGAGCTGCAGTGATTCTGCTCTTCTTCAGAGTTTGTGAGTTAGAGGGACCAGCTTCTTCCTCTGGTTCATCTTCCTCTGGAGCTTTGCCTTTGTCAGAAACATTAATGCTTAAATCTGCAAACTTTTCAACTAGCTTTGACTGGTCAGAGTCAAGCTTATCGTCAAATCTAACATGAATAGATTCTTCAATAGTTTTAGCATCAGTATTATAAAATCTAAAACCTTTAGATCTCTCAGAGTAACCGAGTAATAGACACTTAGAAGACTTAGCATCAAATTTATGCAATCTATCCTTCGTATTGAGAACATAACAAACACAGCCAAAAGGATGAAAATAAGAAATGTTGGGTTTTATGTTCTTCCACAATTCATAAGGAGTCTTATTCAGAATTGGTCTCACAGAGATTCTGTTCTGAATGTAACATGCTGTATTTACTGCCTCTGCCCAAACGTGCTTAGCCATGCCAGTTTCTTGGAGCATGGTTCTAGCCATCTCCTGAAGAGTTCTGTTCTTCCTCTCAACAACACCATTTTGTTGAGGAGTTCTGGGACAAGAGAAATCATGTGCAATTCCATAGGAATCAAACAGACTCTCAAACTTATCATTCTCAAACTCTCCACCATGGTCACTTCTGACACGCACAATCCTACAAGCCTTCTCGTTTTGCACTTGAGCAATGAAGGTAGAGAACACAGCATGAGACTCATCCTTGCGGGTTAGAAACTTTACCCATGTCCAGCGGCTATAGTCATCAACGATAACCATCCCATATCTCTTGCCACCTATAGACTCAGTTTTCACTGGTCCAAAAAGGTCGATATGCAGAAGTTCCAACGGCCTTGAGGTTGAGACAACATTCTTTGCCTTGAAAGGGACTTTTGTGAATTTGCCTTTCTGACATGCTTCACAAAGAGCGTCTGAAGCGAACTTCAGATTGGGGTAAGCCCCTGACAAGGTTTAGCTTGCTCAGCTGAGAAATCTTTCTCATACTGGCATGCCCTAACCGTCTATGCCATACCCACTGCTTTTCATTAACAGACAGAAGGCACTTCACATTCTGAGCCTCCAACTCAGATGATCTGATCTTATAAATGTTGTTCTTCCTCTTGCTGTTAAACAGAACAGAGCCATCGATCTGACTTACAGCCCGGCAGGACTTTTGATTGAATATAACATCATAACCCTTGTCAGCTAATTGACTTATAGACAATAAGTTATGTGTTAAGCCGTCTACCAATAACACATTATCAATGCATGGACTACTATCTACACAAATAGTACCAGTACCAACAATTTTACCCTTTTCATTTCCTCCAAAGCCAACTTCGCCTCCAGGCTTAAGTTTCAGCTCTCGGAACATACGCCTTTCTCCCGTCATGTGACGCGAGCATCCACTGTCCAGATACCATGATTGGTGTTTCAGTGGAGCTATCAAGGATATCTGCAACATAGATAATCTTGTCCTTAGGTACCCACTTTCTGGGTCCTCTCTTGTTAGTTACCCCAGAGGTTCTGATCACCTTGGGTGTCTCAACATGATATTTTAAAGGAATATTTGCATGATATTTAGTCATAGAGAAAGATCCCTTTTTAAGAGGGTGTTTAGCAACTTCAGCAGGTAAAGGATCAGGCAATATGGTACCAGAGGGAACAAAGCATTCATACAAGGATTTAGCTTTAGATACAGAGGGCTCATTTCTAATTGGTTTAGAATATCCAATGCCATGCATTCCATTTCTGCTTACGCCATAGATCATTGAAGCCATTAAGCTTCTATCCACGCTTTTAGCTAGGAATCTTTGAAAAGACTTTTCATACTTAGATTCATTTCTACAATTAGAGGCATCACATGCAACAATTTCTTCTAACTTAGCAATTTGGTTCTTAAGCACAGAGTTAGAATTGATCAAGGCATGATTATCATTTTTCAAATCAGAAATAATTTTCTCATGTTCAGAAGGAGTTTTGGAAACAGCAGATAAGTTCTTTTTCAGCTTCTTATGCTTAGACAATAAGGAGTTATACTTATCCATGATATCAGACAATGCATGTTTCAGTTCAGAGGTAGAGAAAGAAGCGAATACCTCATTTTCATCGTCTGAGTTAGGATCTCCTTCTGATTCTGAGTCAGAGTCAACAGCTTCCTTTGACTCTGCTTCCTTGTCTTTGACAATTGCCATGAGTCCTTGGACTTCACCATCAGAGTCAACATCCTCTGACTCTGATTCATCAAATGTCACCATCAGACTCTTCTTCGTCTTGAAGTGCTTCTTTGGCTTCTTGTCTTTCTTCAACTTTGGACAATCACTTTTGTAGTGCCCAGATTCTTTGCACTCAAAACATGTGACTTCCTTGATTGAAGACTTCTTCTGGCCTGAGGACTCATACTTTCCTTTTGCCTTTCCAGAGCCTTTGAACTTGCTCTGCCTGTGCTTCCAGATGCGGTTGAGTCTCTTGGAGATCAGAGTCAGCTCATCTTCATCAGAATCTTCTGATGCTTCTTCAGATTCCTCTTCTTCAACTTGAAGAGCCTTTGACTTCTCAACCTTAGCCTTTTCAGATTTGGATTTCAAGGCTATGGACTTTTTCCTCAGATCTTGCATCTCTGAGCGCTTCAGCTCATGGCATTTCAAAATGCTGATGAGTTCTTCTAAACTCATATTCTCAACGTCTCTCGTGAGCTCTATTGAAGTCACCAAAGGCATCCAACTTTCAGGAAGACACCTGATGACCCTTATGACATGATCTTTTGTTGTGTAGCTCTTGTTGAGAGGTCGTATGCCAGCTACAAGCAACTGAAATCTGGAGAACATTTCTTCAATGGACTCATTTGGCTCCATGATGAAAGGATTCAACCTTTTAGATCAAAGACAATGCCTTTGATTCTTTGACTTTCTTGTTTCCTTCATGAGACATCTTCAGAGATTCGAAAATGCCTTTTGCAAACTCACGATCTGTAATCTTCTGGTACTCTTCATAGGAAATAGCACTTAGAAGAATTGCTCTTGCTTTGTGATGTTGTGAGTACAGCTTCTTTTGATCTGCAGTCATCTCTGACCTTGGGATCTTCTTGCCATCTGCATCAACTGGACGCTCGTAGCCATCCACAATAATATCCCAGAGATCTGCATCGAAACCCAGAAAGAAACTTTCCAGTCTATCTTTCCAATATTCGAACCTTTGACCGTCGAACATAGGAGGCTTTGCATTGTAACCATCTCTTTGAGTTTCACTGGTGGTGGCAGCCATTGTTTTTCACACCGG